>NC_058518.1:206486693-206501693 GCF_904849725.1 Hordeum vulgare subsp. vulgare
AATATATGCTTCTCGTGTAACTTTTCGCGTAGAATCCGATTTTACAACTTGCACTTTTATTTCTCGTAGTTTAACGGGCCAAAATGCCTAGTTTTACGTGCTGTCCCGATAGGTTTGTTGCCCGTAGTTATTTTCGCGCGTGTTTGATTTGCCCGTATGCCGTAGATAAAATGTCCATGTGTTAGGGACCATATTTCTACGTATTTTGGCGCGGTCACTCATATTTTTGCGTGTAGGGGTTTGCCGCTAGATTATTTTTCGTGTCTAGGGTTATTTTCCGCATTATTGTGTGGCTTTATTTTTGTTGCAAACCCCACATATTTTGATATGTTTCCGGGGTAGGAAAATCCCATGGATTTTTCTGTGCAATTAGTTTTAGCTTTTGAGGAAGTTAGTTCGCGCGATATTTTACCGTGATGCCCTTTTGTTTAATTCGTAGGATTTATTCCGTGCCCTGTTGGAATTAGTTGTCAACTAGGAAGTTCTTCTTAGATGTTTTGTTCAGCCCCTGGTATTTTTAGTTGCAATAGAAATGCATGGTTAGGTGTGTTTCGATAGCCCTCAAGTTGCTAGAAATAGTGCTGATTTGGAGGAGCTGAAATATTTCTAAGTCTGGAATCTGTTATATTTTGTTGCTGTCTTGTCTTGCTTGCAACTTGTCATCTGTAGCTCTTTTGGGGTTGGTCAAATGGAGTTAGTTGTACCCCTTATGTTTCTCTAGCATGCTTTTAAGTTTCATGTTATTTGGAGACCTGTAGCTTATGTTTTTGCTGCTGTCAATATAGCTTCAGGCTGAAAACTGCACTTTGAGGAGGTGTTATTTTCACTAAGTCTAAAATAGTGCGTGAGATGCCGTTTTGTGTCTTCTTTTCCTAGTGCTCCTTGCTGCCATGTTAGTTGTTGTTAGTTGTTTGTAGTAGTGCGTCTTGCCCTTTTTTATGCCATGCCTTGCTTGAGTTTATCGGAGTTGTGTAGCTCGTAGTTGTCGGGCGTAGAAAATGTTATGTGGCTGATTTTGGCAGATTGTAGCGTTTACTTGTTTTGCTCGTAGTTTTTGAACCGTAGCTCCGATTTGATCGTGTCGTACATGAAACTTGCTTAGAATCTTGTGCAGTTTCATTTTCTCTTGTGGGTTGTTTGTTTTGAAGTGCTCGTAGCCTCCGTTGCACACATTTTGCATTCATGCCATCATATCTTGCGGTGCTTGTATCTTTTGATCCGTAGCTCCGTTGGACATGATCTCTATGTGTAGATTGCTTGCCCTGATGCGTAGAATCACGTGAACCTATTTGTTTTGCTGTAACAACTAATTAAGGTGTTAATTCAGATCTGGACAGAATTGTAAATTAACATGTGAGGTCGATTTGGAGGTGTTATATGTCATTTCCGACCTCATTTAAAATGTCTAGCTAGGTAGTTTAATTTCTGCTTCACCTCTTGCATGTTTGACAACTTTAATATTGCCGTGTATCTAATCGGGATAGAACTAAATATGAAACGTGGGGTTTCGTCAATATGCAACTCGTTGCATATTGAACTTCACTTAATGTGTATTGTTTGATTGTGTGATTTGTCATGCCGTGACTTGCATGTATTCAGTAGCTCATGCATCATATGTGTTGTGCATCGTGTGGTGAATTTCGTGTGTTGATGCTTGTATCCAGTTTTCCCCGTCTCGATAGAGTTCCGGAACGTGCCGGATTGTGAGGACCCGTTCGACTTCGTCGGTTCGCCTGCTTCACGGAGGCATTCTTCTTCCAAGCGGGATCTCAGGAAAGATGATCATTTCCCCAGATACCATTACTATCATTGCCATGCTAGTTTTACCGTCTCTACCGATTATGTCTCGTTGCCTACCACATGTTAAATACCAGCTTCACAACAATGCCATGAAATCTTCAACCTGTACAACCTAGCAAACCACTGATTAGCTATGTTACTGCTTGCTTAACCCTGTTGATATCGTGGCTAGTTGCAGGTGTAGTTACTTCCATGTGAAAACATGGGTTCCTTGTTATATCACCATATTAAATGCTATTTAATTTAATGCACCTATATACTTGGTAAAAGGTGGAAGGCTCGGCCTTTCTAGCCTGGTGTTTTGTTCCACCTTTGCCCCCTTAGTTTCGGCTACCGGTGTTATGTTCCATAATTGTGCGCTCCTAACACGATCGGGGTTGTTATGGGGACCCCCTTGATAATTCGTTTTAGATTAAAGCTGGTCTGGCAAGACCCAACATTGGTACTACATTTGCCTAATCACCTAATAAAATTGCATAGGGACTTTCCGGACCCCGAGGATAATTTAATCAACCCCCGGGCCAGTGCTCCTCATGAGTGTTGGCCCCACCTGAGCGATGTCCGGCGCCCCTCTGGTCACCCGGAGGTTTAGCGATCCCGACGTCTAGCTCATCCGCCGTGTCCTGAGAACGAGGTACGCGACTCCTATCGGGATCGTCGACACGTCGGGCGGCCTTGTTGGATTAGTTTTACCTTTGACGAGATATCTTGTGCATGAGGATTCCGGTGATGCTTTGGGTAATCTCAGAGTTGAGGTTTTCCACTAGGGAATCCGACGAGATCGCGAGCTTCGTGATTGAGGATTTCTATGCGGCTTGTGGTAATTTGTGATGGACTAGTTGGAGCACCCCTGTAGGGTTAAATCTTTCGGAAAGCCGTGCCCGCGGTTATGTGGCAACGTGGAAGCTTTGTTTAACACTGGATCTAGATAACTTGAAGTTAACTTAATTAAAATATGCCAACTGTGTGCGTATCCGTGATTGTCTCTTTTGTGAGTTCTTTCTCCGATCGAGGACACGGTGGGGTCATGTCTGACGTAGGTAGGTGTTCAGGATCATTCATTTGATCATCTGTAGTTCACGTCCGCGATGCGTAGTTCTCCCCCCTCTTATTTCTGGTACTCGTAAGTTAGCCACCAAATTTATGCTTAGCCGCCGCTGCAACCTCACCACTTAACCATACCTCACCCATTAACCTTTGCTAGTCTTGATACCTTTGGAAATGAGATTGCTGAGTCCCCTGTGGCTCACAGATTACTACAACACCAGTTGCAGGTACATGTAAAGGATACTTGACGCGAGCGCGTTGATTGTTCATTTGGAGTTGCTTCTTCTTCTTCTTCTTCATCGATCTAGGATGGGTTCCAGGCCGGCAGCCTGGGATAGCAAGGATGGACGTCGTTCTTCTTTTGTCGTTTGTTTTCGTCCGTAGTCGGACCCTGCTCTTACTCCTGATGTTTATGTAATGTACTGATGTGACTCTGATGTAGCTTGTGGCGAGTGTAAGCCAACACTTTATATATCTCTTGTTTTCAGTACATGTACTTGTAACGATATCCATTCTTGCGACATGACGAGATGCACTTCTATCCCTGACGAGGCCTTCGTGCCAAATTGAGGATAGGGTCGCATCTTGGACGTGACAAGTTGGTATCAGAGCCAGGTCCGACCTAGGAGCCCCCTTGATTGATCGAACTTGGCCGAGTCGAGTCTAGTGAAAAACTATTTGAGTCTAGTTATATATCGGTGAGTAGGATTCTTTTTTCTCCTCTTCTATGCTCTGGTGAGGAATCTCGACATAATTTACTCTACTCCTCTTCCCACTCAAAAATTTTCTAGGATCACGCGGATATTCTTGGGATCTATATGATGCCGATGTGACGGAGTTCTGTCTTGGTGCCTCCTGTCTGACTTGATCTTCTTCCGGGGAGTTGAGCTCCAGGGGATTCTCGAGCACATCGTTATCATTCAGATTTCTTAGTATCTCAGAACGAAGGATGTTCATAATTGCCTCAATAGTAGTAGTGGCGAGATAACCCCGATGTCCCCAGTACTGGTGCAGATTGTTCGAGGGTACCGCCATACTTTGTATCGTTGTGATCACGAGGGTCTGTTGTAGATGAAGGTCCGAGACTCTGGGTGTGTGTTGACGGGTGTGATACAACTGACGGGTTAGTATAGGAGTTGTGTGTTATTACTCCTTGTATCCGTGTACCAGATTGCATGACCAGATATTTCGGGAATTCATAGGTGGGAATTCAAGTAGTTGCTTATAGGACAATCTTCCAACAAATGAATGATGTTAGGTTGGGGTTCGACATCTAGTGGATTCGTTTGTTCACGGTCGACTTACAGCGGTACACGTTGTGTCTTAAAGAGTCCTTGTAGCTTGCTACGACTCGGGGACGCTTCGTATGTCGGGTGCA
Source organism: Hordeum vulgare subsp. vulgare (assembly GCF_904849725.1). Classification (NCBI taxonomy): domain Eukaryota; kingdom Viridiplantae; phylum Streptophyta; class Magnoliopsida; order Poales; family Poaceae; genus Hordeum; species Hordeum vulgare. The sequence goes on from NC_058518.1 coordinate 206,490,919, forward strand.
CTGCCTTGCACTTGATGACTACTGTAAATCGTGCTCGTGCGATCCTGTCCACGAAAATATCGGACGAAATCTTTCTCATGAGTTTGTTCTGGCTTGTTTCATAAGCCTCACCCTTTGTTTTGTTGGAATGTGGTATTTTGAGTTGCTTTGATGTCAAGTGGTGATTTCAGATCTTTCCTAAGAGGTGTTCTCATATCTTTATGTGAGAATGCAAATCATTTTTGCTTAACCAGTTGTCTTATCAATTCCTTTCAACCGGAGTCGTCGTGCTAATTCTTTTTCAACAGGTGTGTTTCTCTTCATGTAATCATATCCCCTCCAATCTTGCAAGATCATTCTCTCATTTTATTCCAGAGTTCATCTCATCCGTCCCATGTTGTCTTTGTTTTTCCCCGCCCTCCCGCCCTTTTTCTTCAGTGGTTGGATTTCATCGAGCTGCATTTCATTTCAGTGATGCTTCTGCTATCTCTTCTTTCTTTCGTAACCGGTGATTCGTTGTGAAGATTCTCAGGAGATTCATGTTCCTCTTTATTCTTTCTTGTCATCCTTACCGGTGAATTTAATTCAGCTATCCGTGTTCATCATATCCTAATTATCCTTGTAATTCTTTTTCATGTTGGAGATTCATGTTCCTCTCTTTTCATCCGGGGTGCTGAAGATATCTCTGAGTTTCGAGTTTTCAATTCTTTAATTATCTCGAGGTTCTCAACCTCATCTAGTCTTCATTTGTACCGGTGCAATATCTCTCTTATAAGCAATCTTTTCTGACGGTGGTTTCTTGAGTGGTCCCATAACCCACAGGTTCTTTCCGAGGATCTTACCTGGCTCTTTTAATCATCTCCGGAGATCTTTAAATATTTTCAATTATGACGTAAGTATGATTTCATCAGTCATATTCTTTCTTCAAAATCTATTCGAATTAATTCTCATATTGGCTCAACCTTTCATTCTTCATTATTCCGGAGTGTCTCAGTAATTCTTGGTGTTGTTCTCGATCATTCTCAGCTTGCTATTCGAAGGAGTGTTCCTTCGTAAATCGTGCTCCGTTCTTGTGAAGGTTGTCAGCTCAGCTTCGTGTTACCCTCTCATTATTTCCAATAATGAGTAATCCCTTTCGTGCTATCCGGTGCATTTCTAAGTTGTTTTCATTCTCGATCTTCCGAAGGCCATCATCCAGAAGATTCTTCATTCTTAGCTTTCAGCCTTCGTCCTCAATTCTTCTCAATTGTTGTCTCTTCGTTCGTCTCTCGAGATCCGGTGCCTTGTTCAAGTTTCCCTCAGGTGGCTCATGATCTCTTCATTCTCATGTATCTCCATTGATTCATGGTGTTTCCATTCAATTGTGAATTCTTACCGATGCTTCCTTCAATTAGGCCTCAAGTGGTGCTTATCTCTATGCCTTTTCAAGATTCATTTCTAGTAGATTAAGTCGTATGCTAATTCTGTGCTTGTCAACAATTAAACTTGGTGAAGGTTTAGCATAACATAATTCTTATTCTTGTTCTTCCTTCTTCCAAGAGATTTCAATTCTTCTTCTGGAGTGGCTCATGATATCAATTCTTTTCTCAAGTCCTCTTATCTTTTCTTTTCCGGAGTTCCAAGTTCTTTTTAGTATCTCTTTGTGAGGCTTCATCTAAATCTTGGCAAGCCCATAATCTTATTCTTTTCTACCTTCATATCGTTGCATCATTCTTACGGAGGTCCTTCATGGTGGTTTATCAAGGTTTCAATCTATTCTCATGTGTTCTTCAAGATTCTTGTTGGAGTACCTCAAGTATCCGTTCTCTTGCATTCCTAAGTGCATTTGTTCTTCCTTTATCCCTTGAGGTGGTATTATAGCCTTCTTGTTAGTGTAGGTGCCTCGAAGAGTTTTCCTCTCAAGGATGAGATAATTAAACCCACCAATTCTATCATCATGAGACTATTCTTAGCCCATGACTTCTTCATTGAGCTATCTTGGTTTGGACTTCACCTAAAACTTTTCCTATGGATTGTGCTATCATGGTGCTTGTCATTAATCCAAGTTCTCAATGTATCCTCTTGGTGTAAGAGACTGTTCATATCTTGTTTCTCCCAATCAATCCTTGTTTCTATTAGTGGCTGGTTGGCACTTCTTTAGTTTGAAAAGGTTTCCATAAGCCCACTACTATCTTGTTCTTTTCGTTGTTGTTTTTCCAACAACTCCATCCAATTCTTCTTGCAAGAATGCTTGTCAAGTTCATTGGAGTTAGTAGTTGTCATTCTCTTCTTCCGTATGAGTTAGTTCCTATTCTATTGTTCCGGAGCCATTGTGTGTTGCTATTTTGGGTCAATCTTGTTGTTCTTTCAAGATCATGGTGTTCCCTTGCTCTATTTACTTGTTTGTTGTGAATATTGTCCAATTCTCTCTTCTTGTCGAATTTTTTGTCCCATTTTCCTACCGAAGTGCTGCCGAAATTTTCCGTGAATTCTGGATTCTTTCTCATGTCATTCCTCATCTCCTTGCAACCTTCAAGGATTGTTGGTTTCACTCATTTGTCAAAGAAGCGACTAAGTTGTTATCTCTTGTTCTTCCTCATCCTCTTCCCCCTTTCATTCTTGGATCTTGGGGCGAGATCCTCTTGTAGTGTAGGAGAGTTTTGACAGCCCGATGCCGACGTTCCAGAAGCATCCCCTTTTCTTTCCGTTTTCGACGTGTGGGTATATTCAGTTGCCGCATCATCATCGCATCATGCGCATCATCAGCATTGCATCGGCATCTCCGTTGCCGCCAGTTTTCAAAACTTGCATCCGTTGTTAGTTGTCGGTTCTCGTCGTTGTTCGTTCTGAGCCCGTTCACACACGCGCGCGCCGCGGCACCGTCGTAACCCTGTTTTTAAAGTATGTGTAATACTTTATTTGATTGGGTTGAGATTTGACGTGCGGTCCTATTTTAATATAGGTAAGCCGCCTGTCAAGTTTCGTCGCAATCGGGATCCGTCTGGTACCCGAACGATCGCCCGTAGCGGCACCGTCTTTCGTTATTCGTCGGACGTCTGTCGGTGTTTTAAAATTCGTGCCGCGCCGCCCGTTCTCCCTCTCGTCTCCGGATATTCCCTCTACGCGGCCACGTACCCATACCCGCGTTCGGAATCATCCGAATCCGACCCCGCGGTTGGATCCGGACCGCGATTCCGGTTAACCGAGTCCCCATTTGTCTATAAATACCCCCCCATTCAATTTAGATAGCCTTCGTCAAATCCCTCCTCGTTTTCCGTGCCCCACCTAAACCTAACCCTAGCCGCCCCACAGCCTCGCTCTGTCCCGTAGCCGCCGCCGGCCCGCGAGGCCCGCAGCAGGCCTGCACCGGGCCCGGATCCGGCCGCCGCCTGAGCCCATCCGGCGCGCCGCCGCCCAGCCGCCGCCTCCCGTGCACCCGAGGTGCCCTGCTCCTCCCGCCGTCGCCCTGTGCAGCAGCCCCGCCGTCGTGCACCATCCCTCGCCGCCGCCTCTCGCCGGCACCGGCGGCACCCCGCGCCACCACCCGGTGCTTCGACGGCCCTGCCTGCTCCATGGTTCCGACCAGGAGCCCCAAGGCAGCCCCGAGCTCCTTGGGGAGCTAACCCTGCCGCCGCCTCCGGCCTCCGCCACCGCCGCGCCAGGTCGCGCCGCCTTGGTCTCCCCGAGGTTGTCTCCTGCCAGCCCGCGCCGCCGCCTTCGTCCCCTGTGCCGGTCCGACGAGCCGCCGTGGCCAGCCCTCGCCGACGCCGCCCGTGATCTCCCTCCCGCGCCAGATCCTATCGGGAGTTGGCTCGCCCCTGGTGACCCGCAGGTGGGCCCCGACGGCCCAGCTCCCCTAGGCCGGTTCGGCCTCGCCCTGGCCGCGTGGGCCAGCTTCCCTCCTGGCCCAGTCCGCTGCCGCACCGCCTGCTCCAGAGCCCACCGCCTCGGCCTGCCACCGCCCCTCCCAGGCCGGCCCAACCGACGTGAGAAGCTCCTTCCCTCGCCCACTGCGCGTTTTAATGTGTTGCGCTTAACCTGTTCGGCCCGATAGAATTTTTTAGGCTTTTCGGAATTTTAAATTCCAGAAAATTATCCGTATATTAGATCGCGCGTAGTTTAAAATCCGTGTGTCGGATCGCGGCGAGTAATATATGCTTCTCGTGTAACTTTTCGCGTAGAATCCGATTTTACAACTTGCACTTTTATTTGTCGTAGTTTAACAGGCCAAAATGCCTAGTTTTACGTGTTGTGCCGATAGGTTTGTTGCCCGTAGTTATTTTCGCGCCTGTTTGATTTGCCTGTATGCCGTAGATAAAATGTCCATGTGTTAGGGACCATATTTCTACGTATTTTGGCGTTGTCACTCGTATTTTTGCGTGTAGGGATTTGCCGCTAGATTATTTTTCGTGTCTAGGGTTATTTTCCGCATTATTGTGTGGCTTTATTTTTGTTGCAAACCCCACATATTTTATATGTTTCCGGGGTAGGAAAATCCCATGGATTTTTCTGTGCAATTAGTTTTAGCTTTTGAGGAAGTTAATTCGTGCGATATTTTACCGTGATGCCCTTTTGTTTAATTCGTAGGATTTATTCCGTGCCCCGTTGGAATTAGTTGTCAACTAGGAAGTTCTTCTTAGATGTTTTGTTTAGCCCCTGGTATTTTTAGTTGCAATAGAAATGCATGTTTAGGTGTGTTTCGATAGCCCTCAAGTTGATAGAAATAGTGCTGATTTGGAGGAGCTGAAATATTTCTAAGTCTGGAATCTGTTATATTTTGTTGCTGTCTTGTCTTGCTTGCAACTTGTCATCTGTAGCTCTTTTGGGGTTGGTCCAATGGAGTTAGTTGTACCCCTTATGTTTCTCTAGCATTCTGTTAAGTTTCATGTTATTTGGAGACCTGTATCTTAGGTTTTTGCTGGTGTCAATATAGCTTCAGGCTGAAAACTGCACTTTTAGGAGGTGTTATTTTCACTAAGTCTGAAATAGTGCGTGAGATGCCGTTTTGTGTCTTCTTTTCCTAGTGCTCCTTGCTGCCATGTTAGTTGTTGTTAGTTGTTTGTAGTAGTGCGTCTTGCCCTTTTTTATTCCATGTCATGCTTGAGTTTATCGGAGTTGTGTAGCTCGTAGTTGTCGGGCGTAGAAAATGTTATGTGGCTGATTTTGGCAGATTGTACCGTTTACTTGTTTTGCTCGTAGTTTTTGAACCGTAGCTCCGATTTGATCGTCTCGTACATGAAACTTGCTTAGAATCTTGTGCAGTTTCATTTTCTCTTGTGGGTTGTTTGTTTTGAAGTGCTCGTAGCCTCCGTTGCACACATTTTGCATTCATGCCATCATATCTTGCGGTGCTTGTATCTTTTGATCCGTAGATCCGTTGGACATGATCTCTATGTTTAGATTGCTTGCCTTGACGCGTAGAATCACGTGAACCTATTTGTTTTGCTGTTTAACAACTAATTATGGTGTTAATTCAGATCTGGACAGAATTGTAAATTAACATGTGAGGTCGATTTGGAGGTGCTATATGTCATTTCCGACGTCATTTAAAATGTCTAGCTAGGTAGTTTAATTTCTGCTTCACCTCTTGCATGTTTGACAACTTTAATATTGCCGTGTATCTAATCGAGATAGAACTAAATATTAAACGTGAGGTTTCGTCAATATGCAACTCGTTGCATATTGAACTTCACTTAATGTGTATTGTTTGATTGTGTGATTTGTCATGCCGTGACTTGCATGTATTCAGTAGCTCATGCATCATATGTGTTGTGCATCGTGTGGTGAATTTCGTGTGTTGATGCTTGTATCCAGTTTTCCCCGTCTCGATAGAGTTCCGGAACGTGCCGGATTGTGAGGACCCGTTCGACTTCGTCGGTTCGCCTGCTTCACGGAGGCATTCTTCTTCCAAGCGGGATCTCAGGAAAGATGATCATTTCCCCAGATACCATTACTATCATTGCCATGCTAGTTTTACCGTCTCTACCGATTATGTCTCGTTGCCTACCACATGTTAAATACCAGCTTCGCAACAATGCCATGAAACCTTCAACCTGTACAACCTAGCAAACCACTGATTGGCTATGTTACTGCTTGCTTAACCCTGTTGATATCGTTGCTAGTTGCAGGTGTAGTTGCTTCCATGTGAAAACATGGGTTCCTTGTTATATCACCATATTAAATGCTATTTAATTTAATGCACCTATATACTTGGTAAAAGGTGGAAGGCTCGGGCTTTCTAGCCTGGTGTTTTGTTCCACCTTTGCCCCCTTAGTTTCGGCTACCGGTGTTATGTTCCATAATTGTGCGCTCCTAACACGATCGGGGTTATTATGGGGACCCCCTTGCCAATTCGTTTTAGATTAAAGCTGGTCTGGCAAGGCCCAACATTGGTACTACATTTGCCTAATCACCTAATAAAATTTCATATGGACTTTCCGGACCCCGAGGATAATTTAATGAACCCCCTGGCCAGTGCTCCTCATGAGTGTTGGCCCCACCTGAGCGATGTCCGGCGCCCCTCTGGTCACCCGGAGGTTTAGCAATCCCGACGTCTAGCTCATCCACCGTGTCCTGAGAACGAGGTACGCGACTCCTATCGGGATCGTCAACACGTCGGGCGGCCTTGCTGGATTAGTTTTACCTTTGACGAGATATCTTGTGCATCGGGATTCCGGTGATGCTTTGGGTAATCTCAGAGTTGAGGTTTTCCACTAGGGAATCCGACGAGATCGCGAGTTTCGTGATTGAGGATTTCTATGCGGCTTATGGTAATTTGTGATGGACTAGTTGGAGCACCCCTGCAGGGTTAAATCTTTCGGAAAGCCGTGGCCGCGGTTATGTGGCAACGTGGAAGCTTTGTTTAACACTGGTTCTAGAAAACTTGAAGTTAACTTAATTAAAATATGCCAACTGTGTGCGTATCCGTGATTGTCTCTTTCATGAGTTCTTTCTCCGATCGAGGACACGGTGGGGTCATGTCTGACGTAGGTAGGTGTTCAGGATCATTCATTTGATCATCTATAGTTCACGTCCGCGATGCGTAGTTCTTCCCCCTCTTATTTCTGGTACTCGTAAGTTAGCCACCTAATATATGCTTAGCCGCCGCTTCAACCTCACCACTTAACCATACCTCACCCATTAAGCTTTGCTAGTCTTGATACCTTTGGAAATGAGATTGCTGAGTCCCCTGTGGCTCACAGATTACTACAACACCAGTTGTAGGTACAGGTAAAGGTTACTTGACGCGAGCGCATTGATTGTTCATTTGGAGTTGCTTCTTCTTCTTCTTCTTCATTGATCTAGGATGGGTTCTAGGCCGGCAGCCTGGGATAGCAAGGATGGACGTCGTTCTTCTTTTGTCGTTTGTTTTCATCTGTAGTCGGACCCTGCTCTTACTCCTGATGTTTATGTATTGTACTGATGTGACTCTGATGTAGCTTGTGGCGAGTGTAAGCCAACCCTTTATATATCTCTTCTTTTCAGTACATGTACTTGTAACGATATCCATTCTTGCGACTCGACGAGATGCGCTTCTATCCCTGACGAGGCCTTCGTGCCAAATTGAGGATAGGGTCGCATCTTGGGCGTGACAGAGGGGGAGGCGGAGTGGGAGGCAGAGAGAGGGGGAGAGGGAGGGGGAGGGGGAGGGGGAGGGAGGGAGAGGGAGATGGAGGGAGGGAGGGAGGGAGAGGGAGAGGGAGAGGGAGAGGGCGAGGGAGAGGAAGGGAGTGAGTGAGAGGAAGAGAGGGGAGGGAGAGGGAGAGAGAGAGGGAGAGAGAGAGGGAGAAAGAGAGAGAGAGAGAGAGAGAGAGAGAGAGAGAGGGAGGGGGAGGGAGATGGATGGAGAGGAAGAGGGAGGGAGAGGGAGGGGGAGAGGGAGCGCGAGGGGGAGAGCGAGAGGAAGGGAGAGGGAGGGGGAGGGAGGGGGAAAGGGATGGGGAGGGAAAGGGAGGGGGGTGAGGGAGAGGGAGGGGAGTGAGGGAGGGATGGAGGGAGAGGGAGAGGGAGGGAGAGGGAGAGGGAGAGGGAGAGGTAGAAGGATGGAGGGAGGGAGAGGGAGAGTGAGAGGGAGAGTGAGAGGGAGAGGGAGACGAAGAGGGAGAGGAAGGGAGAGGGAGGGGGAGGAAGGGGGAGGGGGGAGGGGGAGGGGGAGGGGGAGGGGAGGGAAAGGGAGGGGGGAGGGGGAGGGAGAGGGAGGGGGGAGAGGGAGGGATGGAGGGAGAGGAAGAGGGAGGGAGAGGGAGAGGGAGAGGGAAAGGGAGAGGGAGGGAGGGAGAGGGAGCGGGAGGGAGGGAGAGGGAGCGGGAGGGAGGGAGAGGGAGAGGGAGAGGGAGAGGGAGAGGGAGAGGGAGAGGGATGGAGGGAGGGAGAGGGAGAGTGAGAGGGAGAGGGAGAGGGAGAGGGAGGGAGGGGAGGGAGAGAGAGAGATAGAGAGAGAGGTAGAGGGAGAGAGAGGGAGAGGGAGAGAGAGAGAGGGAGGGAGAGGGAGAGGGAGGGGCAGTGGAGTGGGAGGGAGAGGGAGGGGGAGAAGTAGGGGGAGGGGGAGGGAGAGGGAGGGGGGACGGGAGGGGGAGTGGGAGGGAGGGTAAGGGGGAGGGAGGGGAGGGGAGGGAGAGGGAGAGGAGAGGGAGAGAGAGCGAGGGAGAGGGAGAGGGAGATGGAGGTAGGGAAAGGGAGAGGGAGAGGGAGAGGGAGAGGGAGGGAGGGAGGGAGGGAGGGAGGGATAGGGAGGGAGAGGGAGAGGGAGAGGAAGAGTGAGAGGGAGAGGGCCAGGGAGAGGGAGGGAGGGAGGGAGAGGGAGAGAGGGGAGAGAGAGAGGGAGAGGGAGAGAGGGAGAAAGAGAGAGAGCGAGAGGGAGAGGGGGAGGGAGAGGGAGGGAGAGGGAGGGGGAGGGAGCGGGGGAGGGGGGAGGGGGAAGGAGAGGGAGGGGGGAGGGGGGTGGGAGGGGGAGGGAGAGGGAGAGGGAGAGGGAGAGGTTGAGGGTGAGGGAGGGAGGGATGGAGGGAGAGGGAGAGGGAGGGAGAGGGAGAGGGAGAGGGAGGGAGAGGTAGAGGGAGAGAGAGGGAAGGGGAGGAGGAGGGGGGAGAGGGAGGGGGAGGGGGGAGAGGGAGGGGGAGGGGGATGGGTAGGGAGAGGGAGAGGGAGAGGGAGAGGGAGGAAGAGGTAGAGGGAGAGGGAGAGGGAGGGGGAGGGCGGGGGTGAGGGGGAGGGGGATGGCGAGGGCGAGGGGGAAGGAGAGGGAGGGGGAGAGGGAGAGGGAGGGAGAGGTAGAGGGAGAGGGAGAGGGAGGGGAGGGAGGTGGGTGAGGGGGAGGGGGATGGCGAGGGCGAGGGGGAAGGAGAGGGAGGGGGAGGGGGAGGGTGAAGGAGAGGGAGAGGGAGGGAGGGATGGAGGGAGAGGGAGAGGGAGGGAGAGGGAGATGGAGAGGGAGAGGGAGGGAGGGAGGTAGGAAGGGAGGGAGACGGAGACGGAGACGGAGAGGGAGAAGGAGAGTGAGAGGGAGAGGGACAGGGAGAGGGAAGGAGGGGAGGGAGAGGGAGAGCGAGAGCGAGAGAGAGAGGGAGATGGAGGGGGAGGGAGGGAGGGAGGGAGGGAGAGAGAGAGAGAGAGGGATGGGGAGGGGGAGGGAGAGGGAGGCGGAGAGGGAAGGGGAGGGGGAGGGAGGGAGAGGGAGGGGTATGGGGATGGGGAGGGAGGGAGAGGGAGGTGGTGGGGAGGAAGAGGGAGGGGGATGGAAAGGGAGGGGGAGAGAGGGGGAGGTTGATGGAGAGGGAGGGGGATGGAAAGGGAGAGGGAGAGGGAGAGGGAGAGAGAGGGAGGGAGAGAGGGAGAGGGAGGGGGAGAGAGGGGGACAGACAGAGAGGGAGGGAGGGAGAGGGAGAGGGAGGGAGGCCGACCGAGAGGGAGAGGGGGAGAGAGAGGGATGGGGAGGGGAAGGGAGAGGGTGGAGGGCGAGGGAGAGGGAGGGGGAGAGGGAGAGGGAGGGTGAGGGGTAGGGGGAGGGGGAGGGAGAGGGGAAGGGGGAGGGAGGGAGGGGGAGGGAGAGGGAGAGGGAGAGGGAGAGAGAGTGAGGGAGAGGGAGAGGGAGATGGAGGTAGGGAAAGGGAGAGGGAGAGGGAGAGGGAGAGGGAGGGAGGGAGGGAGGGAGGGATAGGGAGGGAGAGGGAGAGGGAGAGGAAGAGTGAGAGGGAGAGGGCGAGGGAGAGGGAGGGAGGGAGGGAGAGGGAGAGAGGGGAGAGAGAGAGGGAGAGGGAGAGAGGGAGAAAGAGAGAGAGCGAGAGGGAGAGGGGGAGGGAGAGGGAGGGAGAGGGAGGGGGAGGGAGGGGGGGAGGGGGGAGGGGGAAGGAGAGGGAGGGGGAGGGGGAGTGGGAGGGGGAGGGAGAGGGAGAGGGAGAGGGAGAGGTTGAGGGTGAGGGAGGGAGGGATGGAGGGAGAGGGAGAGGGAGGGAGAGGGAGAGGGAGAGGGAGGGAGGAAGGGACGGAGAGGTAGAGGGAGAGAGAGGGAAGGGGAGGAGGAGGGGGGAGAGGGAGGGGGGAGAGGGAGGGGGAGGGCGATGGGTAGGGAGAGGGAGAGGGAGAGGGAGAGGGAGAGGGAGAGGGAGGGAGAGGTGGAGGGAGAGGGAGAGAGAGGGGGAGGGAGGTGGGTGAGGGGGAGGGGGATGGCGAGGGCGAGGGGGAAGGAGAGGGAGGGGGAGGGGGAGGGTGAAGGAGAGGGAGAGGGAGGGAGGGATGGAGGGAGAGGGAGAGGGAGGGAGAGGGAGATGGAGAGGGAGAGGGAGGGAGGGAGGTAGGAAGGGAGGGAGACGGAGACGGAG
>NC_058518.1:206519193-206526693 GCF_904849725.1 Hordeum vulgare subsp. vulgare
GTAGGGGAAGAACCCGACAAGTGGGCTGCACCTGTCGGCGTCCTGGAGCTGCCCCCAGGGCCCCGCACGTCAGGTTCAAACCTGGCACGCGCGCGCCTGGCAGCTTGCTGGCTGGTTGAGCCGGCCTGCTTTCCAGGACAGGCTTTGGCCTATTTCTTTTATTTTTAAACCTGAGACTAAAATGATTTTTGTAAAAATAACTATCCAGTGGAAAAATATGATTCTTCCACTGATATTTTTCTAACAATGAGTAGTATTTGATTCTGCCATTGTTGATATTTTTCAAAAACAGAATCTGTTTTATGATAATATAAAGGCATTAAAAGCAACAGTTTGCCTCTATATAGTAATTATTAAAAATGTTTGCTAGTAAAAACAAAGAGAAGATATTTTTCAAAGTAACTACCTGATTTTTACCAAGTTTTGCAACATTTTTAAAAGTCATTTGTGATCTGTTTTGTGTGAGCTATTTCTTATTTATTCTATTCTCGATGATAGAATTACCGAGTGACGAATGATTCGGAGCGGAACACCTCGAAGACCCAGGATACCTAGTTGATCAAGGCAAGCAGCCCTTTGACGATGACTTGAGCATATGAATTGATGCATGCTAGAATAGCAAGTACTTTTCCATTGCATGTGATCATAATGTCGATTCATCATTGTTGTGATGGTACCGAAGGCTTCTTCGAAGCACTTGCATGATGCTGATGTCATACATATGGCTCCTCGGAGCACAAGCATTATGAGCCTGACCCTACCATCTATGAGGATCATGCTACTGTCATGTAGACTAGTAAAGTTAAAGGACCATTGCATTGAGCTTGACCCTACCCCTTGAGGGTAATGTTAATACCATGTTGACAAGTAAAGAAGAAGCATATTATCATGAGCATGATGATGAGTTAAATCAAAGGTTTATGAAAACCCCATCGGGTGCCACTAATGCCCTAGGGTGATGATAAGTTGTAGCGACCCGACTCAAAACGAATCAAGCCTCTGTGTTTCTGTGCCATCCCTAGATCAGTATGCTGGCACACACAGTACATCAATGTATATATCAAAGTGCAATCACATGTAAATAGCGTAAAACTGATATATACCTTAATTATCTCAGCGGAAGCGGTCAAGGGAGTGGAGTCCCAATAAACACCAACGGCAAGTTGAGTGTAGACCGTAACCCTCAATCGTACTCTTACTCGTCGAAGAAAAATATCTGCAACATAAGACGTTGCAGCCGTGTAGGTCAGCATATTGAATATGCCGGCAAGTCACATAAGAGAGGGGTGAAAAGTAATCATCTATACTATATGCATATATGGCAGGTGGGGCTATAAGTTTTAGCGTAAAGCAAATTTTCTCCTACATCAAGAGAGGGCTAAAAGCAAAATGTTACTACATTGTTGGTTGTTAACGAGATGGTTCCGCCAACCAGTTCTCGTACCCGAGTTGTCAATAGTTACCCTCATCAAATATATTTAATGGTGTTGAGAAATCCAGATAACTTCAGTTCCTTTGGCTCAAGTTGTCCATGACTGTGGACACGACTAATCGATTAGGTTTGAGTACTCTGCAGAGTTTTGCACACGTTCTCCACAAGATTTGATCGCCTCCGAGTATGTCCTCGCACTTCAAGGTGTTTGAAGACCGGATGATCAAAACATGGTCTTTCAACGGGTCCCTCTGAATCCCTGTCGGTGCCCATCCATTCCTACCGTTCTTCTACATCTGCTAGCACCGCCTGTCCAGAGGTGCCGCGTTGTCCAACCAAGCCAGAGCCCATAATAACTTGTGGCTCTGCAGGTAAGCCTTGGGTCTTCAAAATATCCGTCCGTCTCTTCGAGCCCGGGTGAAGCTTTCCGCAGGATGTCATGGCCGTCCCCAGCATCCCGGGCATCCACTGGGTTCTCCAGGGAGCCGATCAACCGTCCTTCACCCAGAGTTGCATTGCGTCCGAGGTCTTGAAAATCTTGTCTTAACCGGTCTTGATTATTTAATCAACCTCGCATCACTCGTGTTATGCACTCAACCGAATTCTCGTCTACTCAAGCATAGCAATATGAAATTTGTCGTCCCGGGCCAAGTATCGGGGTTGTTGTGTGCCTACCACATGATACTACAATCTATACTAAAATTTCCAAGTACCTAAGCAGCATGCAATTGGGCATAGGATGGTAGAACTACGATGCATAAAACATAGGTGATAGTATGATCAAAGTGACTTGCCTGGTGATGTTGACGAAGAAGAATTTCTCGAGAAATAACTTGATAGACTACTCGTCACTCTCCGACGAAATCTATATAACAAACATATCATTCACATAATCACTCATACTAGCAATCATTCTAGCAATCATAACAAAAGAGAGAGCGAATAGGAAACCGAAAGACACTTCACTAAAGTTAGGAGTCTTCTTCTACATCAAACACTAACTAGTTTTTGTCTAACAGAAAATAATAACAAGGAACTAAGATATAAGTTTAACTAAGATAAAATAAAGTATTTTTCACAAAACTTTTTGAAAGTATTCCCAAACGGGATTTGAAACAGTGGGGAAAACAATTGCAAGTTACTAAGGAACTAGAATTGATTTCATGAAAACAAATAAAAATAAAATAAAAACTTGTTGCAAAACTACTGTTTAACTAACAGAAACAAAACATAATAATCTTTCTGAAATAATAAAGAAAATATTTTAAAACAAAATTAGAAAATGAATTAGCCGCAATCCTAAAAGAGGTGAAACAGAAATTGTTTCACATGAAACAGTGAGCTAAAATACTCAAACAAATATGACATTTTTACCACTTATAAATAAGATCACTAGTGATCAGTACCAAAAGGAATCAAATTAAAAGCTATTTTGAAACTCCTGGAATAAGAAAAACAAGGTTTAAACTAAATCTGATCTAACTCAAATTTGCAAATTTCAAACATAGACAAATTATATGTTTTTAAAAACAACACGAAAATTTTGAGCTACTGGAAAAAGAATCACTATCATTGGACTTCGGTATCAAACTTTATGGGCAGAACAAGATTGAAACTATTCTGTTTTTGAACTAAACAGAAAAAATAAAACAATTGCTACAGACTACGTGGCAGTCCCTGATTGGCTAAGGGGTGTTTGCTGCATAGACTAAACAGCGAATGGCCGCTAAATAAGAAAAGTTCTCTGGCTAAAAGTTATGTGAATAAAAACCGGCGGTTTTTGTTTAAAAACCGAAAGGTTATCCTACTCTAATCTACACCGTTGAAAATAGATCTAAGGGTAAAAAAACAAGTAAAAAAAAAGAAAGGAAAGAGGGGCCTTACCGTGAAGGAAGTTGCTCCCGTGCTGGAGCCTTTTCCGGCGAGGGTGGGGGTGGCCGGCGAGGGTGGGGAAGGGCCGGTGGAGGAGGGCATCCGGCGGAGGAGGGTTGGGGTGGGGCTCCATGGGGAGGCGAGGGGGAGGTGAAGACCTGCAGGGGGGTGCCGACGGGAGGAAGTTTCTGGCTGCTCCTGCTTGCTGGTTCCAGGGAGGGGGCGAGGCTTGCAGGGCGACGGGGTGGGGTGGGGCGGCGGTGGAGGTGGGGCCGAAGGGAGGGTTGGTGCCGCAGGGAGGGGTGGTGGCGAGGCTCCAGGGGGAGGCGAGGGGGAGTGGCGAGGGCGCTGGGGGCGACGTGGTGGAGTTTCTGGTCTCCTGGTCGTGGCGATGGGGAGGGGTGCAGCGAGGTGGGGTGGTGGAGGAGGGAGGCCGAGGTGATGGGAGGCGCGGCAGGGGTGCTAGGGGGGCGACGGGCTGGAGCTGGGGCGAGGCAGGGAGTGTACAGAGGGCTCATGGAGCTTCGGCTACGGCGAGTTTAAGGCGGGTGGCGCGCGAGCTAGAGGAGAGGAGAGGCGGTTCTCTCGGGAAAAATGGAGAGAGGAGATGCTGAGGGTTTTATAGGCGGCCTCAGATGGCGTCCAGAAGGAAAGAAGAGGGAGATCGGGAAGGAGGGAATTCCTTCCTCCATGGATGGAAACTCGTGTAACGTGAGGAAGGAGAGAGGTAGGAGATGATCTCTGTTGGGCCAGAATAGGAAAGTCTTAATGGGCCACCTGGAGTTTCCTAATAAAAATGATTTCCTTTCCTATTTTTAAAACTAGGAAACTAAAACGATAAAAGGGAATTCAAATCAATTCGGAATTAAGAGTTTCTATATACTAAAATTATCAGAAAAATAAAATATAAACGATGGGCATTTTTCCACGGCAAAAATAAAAAACTTCAGAAAAAATTATTTTCACAAATTTGCCTAAAAGGTTTATTTTCTTTTGCAAATAATTTTCAAATGACCCTCTAAGTTTGAGGGTTCAAATAACTTTCAAAATGCCCGTGGGTTTTATGGGTCATGTTCCTCCTCTCTAGAATGTATTTCCCGGCATTTCTTGCACGAAGAAAACGAATGGAATTGCAAAAGAATTCAAATGCAAATATCTCCGTTCAAATTATTTATAGTTGAAGAAGTCATGTCATCTTCTCTCTTTGCTTTTAAAATATTGAATTTGAATTCACCGGAGAAGGGGAAAGTCATTTTATTCCCTCTCATTCAAAGTTTTTTAAAAGTTTCAAATTTCACACAAGTTTCAATCACTCAATCAAACAAACAAACAAACAATCTAATAATTATATTAACATTCCAAAATTTGGGATGTTACAAATCTACCACACTTAAAATGAATCTCGTCCTCGAGATTCGAAGGGGCTAGAAAGAAAAGGTTAGGGTTTGGGGGTCTTCTAACAAATCCAATCTCCGGCAAGGTGGGATGCTACCACACTTAAAATGAGAGATACTGGTCCCTCAAAATGCTTTAACGATCCTCTGGGTTTTGGCAACTGACATCGCACAGTCTTCATATTAAATCCTTTGGTGATGCTCTCCTGTTGATATAAGCTTCTTCCGTCACTGGGTCTTCTTAACTGACAGTCTCGTGGTCAATTCTAAATAAAATATCGATGGTTCTCATGGTGGTCTACCATTTGTGGTTATCCTGCAGAGAGAGGGGTCTTGGTTTCATTCTCACTGTAAAATTTCCTACGTGTGACAACAAGTGCCATGTACATGGGCTTTTCTTATACCACTCTAAGGCTTAAACAAAAGCTTCAAAGAACGTCGTCTCTCTATATGGGTAAGTCTCTCAGATTTACCATTCCAAATAGCAAGATAAATGATAAGAGTAAGTCGTCATGGTGGCCAAGCCATTTCGCACCCAAATCATTTCTCTGTATAAGGTTTAGCGAATCTCGCATTCTAACACTTGGGCATCCTCACATGCATTGCAGAATATGTCTTGTCCACGAACGAAGTTCGGATAATCCATTGGTTCTGCAAGCTCAACAAAACATCTATCGTCTCTTCACAACTCTCGGGTTTGCGTATGCTCCTAAGAAAACGTTTGTTGATACAAGTTTCCTTCTCCAAAAAGATAGTACTTGATCCTTGTTAGTCCCGGGGTCTGTGGGTTTCAGGCATACTTGGGGTAAATGTGACCCGCCGCTGGGTAGTGGGTGGTTCCTTCACACAAGAAACAAGTCACCTGACTAATTGGGCATTCCTCCGCTGGGTGATTTTCTTCACAATGAGTGCATCCATCCTTGTGTTCCTCCTGGGTGTGTCCTATTTCTCCACAGATCTTGCATGCACAAGTCTTCTTCTTCGGATTATCATAGCACTTCTGAATAAGACGGGATCTTAACAGAGTCTTCTTGAATTCTTCCCAACTTTCTGCTCCACTAAATCCTTGTATGGCATGGTGCATTTTCCACCAGATAGCAACACTTTGGGTAAAGTACTGGAGAGCGTGTTCCACTTCATACTTCCTTGAGATCAAGTTACTCCCGAAGTGGTTCTCCATGTTCTCAATCCATATTTTAGCCTCCAGCTGGGTCATTGGTCCAGAGACTACAAGTCCAGCTTCGTACTCCATCTGGTAGGGTTGAGGTTTTGGGGATGAGACGGGTAAGAGAGGGAGGAAGATACACACAATACAAACAATATTTTTGAGAATAGGTTTTAGTTGTGGCCGTCGGAAAACACACAGCAATGACGGCTCACAAATCATCGTATCTAACGTGGGTACATAAAAGGGGTTTGGACTTCTAATGGTCATATAATTATTCGGACACTTCAGGGTCTTTGAGTTTTTCGGGTATTGAGAGTCTTCAATGGGTGTAGCTTCAATTCTTCAATTGCATGGTGATATCCTCTTTACTTTGACGTGGGAGTCGGTTGATTGGGAGTCGGTTGATCCTTCACGTGGTCAAAGGGGAAAGGGCATTGTCTAACTATTTGAGGTGAGAGAGAACGTTTTATGATATCAGAAAAGATGAGAAGTGAAAGGTGTTCTCGAAAATAAGATTTTTTCAAGAGATCCTATCCTAAGAAATTCCAGTTTCTAGGGTCACGTCCTACAGTCAACATGTGCTCTGATACCATTTCTGTAGCGACCCGACTCAAAACGAGTCAAGCCTCTGTGTTTCTGTGCCATCCCTGGATCAGTATGCTGGCACACACAGTACATCAATGTATATATCAAAGTGCAATCACATGTAAATAGTGTAAAACTGATATATACCTTAATTATCTCATCGGAAGCGGTCAAGGGAGTGGAGTCCCAATAAACACCAACGGCAAGTTGAGTGTAGACCGTAACCCTGAATCGTACTCTTACTCGTCAAAGAAAAATATCTGCAACATGAGACGTTGCAGCCGTGTTGGTCAGCATATTGAATATGCCGGCAAGTCACATAAGAGAGGGGTGAAAAGTAATCATCTATACTATATGCATATATGGCAGGTGGGGCTATAAGTTTTAGCGTAAAGCAAATTTTCTCCTACATCAAGAGAGGGCTAAAAGCAAAATGTTACTACATTGTTGGTTGTTAACGAGATGGTTCCGCCAACCAGTTCTCGTACCCGAGTTATCAATAGTTACCCTCATCAAATATATTTAATGGTGTTGAGAAATCCAGATAACTTCAATTCCTTTGGCTCTAGTTGTCCATGACCGTGGACATGGCTAATCGATTAGGTTTGAGTACTCTGCAGAGTTTTGCACACGTTCCCCACAAGATTTGATCGTCTCCGAGTATGTCCTCGCACTTCAAGGTGTTTGAAGACCGGATGATCAAAACATGGTCTTTCAACGGGTCCCTCTGAATCCTTGTCGGTGCCCATACATTCCTACCGTTCTTCTACATCTGCTAGCACCGCCTGTCCAGAGTCGCCGCGTTGTCCAACCAAGCCAGAGCCCATAATGACTTGTGGTTGTGCAGGTAAGCCTTGGGTCTTGAAAATATTCGTCCGTCTCTTCGAGCCTGGGTGAAGCTTTCCGCAGGATGTCATGGCCGCCCCAGCATCCCGAGTATCCATTGGGTTCTCCAGGGAGCCGATCAACCGTCCTTCACCCAGAGTTGCATTGCGTCCGAGGTCTTGAAAATCTTCTCTTAACCGGTCTTGATTATTTAATCAACCTCG
>NC_058518.1:206531693-206534193 GCF_904849725.1 Hordeum vulgare subsp. vulgare
TTCGTCGTCGTCATTGTTGTTGTTGTTGTTGTTGTTGTTGTTGTTGTTGTTGTTTATGTTGTTGTTGTTGTTGTTATTGTTGATGTTGTTGTTGTCATCATCGTCATCATCGTCGTCTTCGTAGTAGTTGTTGTTGTTTTCGTTGTTGTTGTTGTTGTCATCGTCATCGTCGTTGTCAAAGTCGTCTTCGTCGTCGTCGTCATTGTTGTTGTTGTTGTTGTTGTTGTTGTTGTTGTTGTTGTTATTGTTGTTGTTGTTGTTATTGTTGTTGTTGTTGTTGTTTGTCACAGCCCCAGACCTAGAATTGTTTGTCTTTGCATCTCATGCATGCATTCCTATTTTTTTCTTCTTTTGGAAATGAAATGAGAAGTGATCAAGCCTCATCATTGAAATTTTTGTCAAACAAGCAACAAAAATATTGCTTCAAATTGATTCCAGAAAATGTCCCTCATTTTCTAATAAAATATTGAGCTGAGTAAAAATTCAAATAAGTATTTTTGAAAACAAAGAAACATTTTATCTTGGCTTGTTGAATCAATCAAACAATTATGTTAATTAGAATTATATTTTCTAAATATAATATTTAGTTTCATATACTCTGAAAATATTTATGTGGCATTGGACAACTATGTTATGTCACATAAATATGTCATTAGGATTTTATAAAATGTTTGATTTTATTTTCAATTCAAACACAAATGTCAAAAAACAAATAAAAGCAGAAAAAGAAAAAAAGAAGAAGGAGATTACCTGGCTTACCTGTCGCCTGGCCCAACCCACCAGGGGTAGAGCCGTCTTCCTCCTCTCGCCAGAGCAGGCAGGCAGCTCGGTGTCGAGCATGCATGTGCCTCGGCCACCTCCTCCCGCGCCCCCGAGCTTATCTCCTCGCCTGTAGACACCCCTAGACCCCCTCGAGCTCATCCCCCTCTCTGGTCTCTTCCCTCCCCATCTCTATGCTTCTCTCTCCCCCGGATACCAGCGAGGCCGTCGTCGCCGTCCGTCGCAGTCGTAGCCTCCGGCCTCCCCTCGCCTCTCCAAGAAGCTCAGAAGGATGGCCTCGTCGCCCTGCTTCTCCTTGCCAAAGGAATCGAGCACGAAGGCCTCAGAGAATCGCTACACTCGTCGTCTCCACCTCCGGCCACCGAAGGCCGCCGGCCCCGATTCATGACGTCCACAGGGGCCCCGAGCCCATCGAGCTTCCCATGAGCCTTCCCGTGAGCTTCTCCGTCGTTTCCCCCATTTTTCTGTTCCGTTCCACGCCCCCTAGCGCAGCCCCACGATGGCCGACTCCGGCCACCACGCGAGCTCGTCGTTGGCCTCGTTCCGGCCACCTCCTGGCCCGTGGCTTGGTCGGAACGGATGCGGCGCACCTCCAGCTTCCCGTAGAGCCTCTCCGCGCGCCGTTTGGTCAACGGAAGAAGTTTTCTGGTGAGCTCCGCCGTGCCTGGCAGCGCCGGCGGCTCAACGCCGTTGAGGCCGACCCCCTCTGACCATGGGTTGACCCCCCCTGGGTCACCTACAGGTGGGGCCTAGCCCCTGTTATGTTTTAGTTAACCACAAAAATTAAATAAATAGGTTAACTAATCTAATGACTCACTGATAGTGGGCCCAGACCCTAATTAGGAATAAAAGATTAAAATTAAACTCTTTTTAACACTTGTGTCACTGACAAGTGGGCCCTGGCTGTCAGGTTTGACCTGGCCGGCCAGTTGACCTGCTCACGTAAGTGCTGATGCAATAATAGTATTTTCTGTTTATAAAATAATTCCAGAAAATGCTGAAAACTTCTAAAAATCATATAAAATAATATGTAAGTCCAATGAAAATAATTTATATACGAAAAAGGATCAGAAAAATCCAAAGAATCTGATTATGGCATTTTCATGCATGTTTGAAAAAGTTAACAACACCAAATAGGCAAAATGATGAATCGGGTAAATTTAATAAATAGTTTGGAGTTGGGAATTGATACTTATTTGATTTCCACTTCAATTGTTATGACCAAACATTGGTCAATGCAAATCAGTACCTCAAAATACTAACAACATACATGTTGGAATAATTTGTTATGAGCATCAGGTCGAATCAATTATAAGGGTACTTGGAAAGATGCCCGATTTGAAGTGGTGTTTCAATCCTAATTCAAACCAACTTCAACATAAGAAATGATAGCCACATTAGCCCTGCCACTTTTCATTTCATGACTTGAGCATGCATCATAGTGTTGCATTTCCGTGAAGTAATGTTGTTCTTTCTTGTTTGCCGGTGTTGTTCCCTCTCGGTAAACGATGTTTCCGACGTTGTGATCGTTGACATTGATGAAGACTCATTGCTATCTTCAGACGTGTCAGGCAAGCAAACCCCCCCTTGAGCATATTGATATAAACCCACTCTCTCGCTCCTGCTCCCTTTTACTGCATTAGGACAAACAAGATTCAACTGTACATGTTATCGGTAGTTGAACCCATTCCTTTGCATGACCTGATTTTGTCACAGTAAA
>NC_058518.1:206539193-206564193 GCF_904849725.1 Hordeum vulgare subsp. vulgare
ACGACTAAGCACCTGTGTTCCACCTCGTCCTCACTTTATGCGCCTATCTTCTGAACCATTGTTCTTCAGGTTTCCCTCCGGTGGCCGGGGAGGCGGATCAGCACCACCTACTCTGGAGGTCGTCGGGCATCCCGTGGCCTCTTCTCTCGCACTCCACTGGGCTCAATCTCCTAAGCCTCGTGCACGTGAACCCTCTGCTGTCTTCTTTGGTGGCGGCCTTCGGTACTTCGGCGAGATACCAATCCCCTAGGCTGTGGCCCCTCCTGGGGCTATGTCACGCCTTCCCCTTGGACCCCTCCATCATGGAGATGAGGGCCACCGTGGGGCGCTCAATGCCGATGAAACGGCCACACGGGAGCCCCAGCCCCTGGGCATGGACTCGGGTCGGGTGATTCCTTGCATGCTCTCCTGCTCGATGTACGGGAGGCGAGAACCCCTGCTGGCTTCTGGAGCCTATCTCGGGTTCGCCTACCGCACCATGGGGATTGCTCCGCACCGCTGCGGACGCGCTTCAATGTCTGGGGCGGGGCTTGCCAGTCATGAAGCCCGCCGAGAAGGTGAGCGCCAGTACCTTGCGTCGGGGTGGCGCCAGCTTGAGGTCGCCGTGAACCTCGGGCACGTGCAGCGGGAGGACGCGCGTGCAGCGGGAGGGCGATCGCGCAGAGACACATGCATTCCTCGCTGTAGCGGTCAAAGCCCGTGAGCGCGCTCTCGCTAAGGCTCATGAGGCTGATTGTCGGCGCACGGCCTTCGAAGATCGCCATAGGGAGCTTTGTGCCCTCATCTCCCGTCTTGAAGAGCAAGCTTCGTCGAGGGCCTCCCTGGGGGGCCTGCCGGCGGAGTCCTTCCACACTAGTCCTCGAGCATCCGCCGACTTGCTTGTGCTTGTAGAGGTGGAGCGGTGCCTGGATCAGGAGCGTCTGGAGACGAGGGAGCGCCAGTTGTCGCTTGCCGAGGAATCCCTTGCCTCTCATGAAGCGAAGCTTCAGGAGGAGATGGACAAGGGGGTGGCGGAGGCTCGACGTTCCCTTCTTCTCGATTACCGTTCGGAGTTGAGGCTCCAGGAGTCCCGCTTCCTCAAGCACCGTGGCTGCCTTCAAGATTAGGTCATTGCCCTCCAGAGAAGGCTGGATCAGGAAGTGGAAAGCCGACAGGCCGCGCTGGACGCGCAGGCCAGTGCCGAGGGTAAACTGTCTAATATCTACAAACAAGTGAAAGGCGTGGCTTCCCTGGTCGGAGAGGCTTCCGAAGAGGCAGCCCACGCTCGCAACCTTCAACCTGAGCGCTTCAGGATGTTCCGGTCACTCGAACGGAGGGTTTCCCGCGCTGTGAGCAACATCTGTGGAAAAGGCGTCTCTGGTACCTTGATTCCCGATGAGTCCACGTGCTTGGGCTTTTTCTACCGCGTCGTGGAGAAATCTCGAGGCGGACGCCGAGAAGGCCCTTGCGCTTGCGGAGGAGAACAGTCATGACCTTTTGGGTCAGACCGCCTCGGACGTCTTCAGCCCCCTCCTTTGCCTCGACCCCGACTTTGCCTTTGCTTCGGTGTTGGATCCAGTGCCAGAGACGATCCGAGCCCAGGCCGAATGGGTCGAGGTTCATGTGGAAGACCTGGTGAGAAGGCTTGCTCCGGAGGGCCGTGAAGTCGGCTCCGATGACGATGTGTCCTTATGATTCACAACGTCGTCCTCCTGATAGGTCCATGAGTTAAGTTTAACAACACCTAGGTCGTGTCTGGTGGATACCTTTTAACGTTTTCCCTCATGACGAGGAATGTGCGATGCTTCCATACTGGCCGCGACTATGGCCAGCCTGTGATGTCGCCATGCTAATGATTTGTCCTGTCAGCGTCGGCTCGTTCGTGGTGTATCCTTCCTCCTTTTGGGGCGGTTTGAGCACCCTTTCGACACTCTGTGTCTGTAGGTCCCATTCGTACGCATTTCCCTGTTGTCGTGTGGTGCAACCCGTTACCAAGGTTTCTCCTCACAAGGTAAAGCCCCGACGCCTTGGGGGCCGACTAGCATTTTGACTAGTGAGGCCCCTGAGGCATGCTGCTCAGGAGCCCCCTTTGACACTCAAGCCGATCTACGTCATCAGGCCCAGTCTCGCACATTTCCCTGCCGCCGCGGAGCTCGCGCTTCACAGAGCGGGGCCCCGCCAATCCCGACGTCGACCGGATCTCCCGGACGTCGCCAACAGTGGCAAGTGGTTAAGCTCCGGAGGGGGAGCCCAGGATTCCCCTTTCTGGCGCTCGAGCGATTCCGCATTCCGCCTCTTTTTCCGATTGCCTCGGGAGAACCGGAGACCTCCCGAGGTTCCCGCGAAACACCAATCAGAACAAAAGAGGGAAATAAAACACGAGTTCGGCAAAGAGAGAGAACATAGAAACGAAATCCCCGCCCTTCTTTTCTTTTCAAAACATCAAGTACAGAAACCTGCAAGCCCTCGCCAGCTCAGCATACAACAGAAAGGGAAAGGCCCTAGTGGGCCTCAACTTAAAACGCAATGCAGAAACGAGAAAAAGCCACGTCCGTCATCCTAGGTATTCACCACCTCCGTCTCCCCCGAGCGCTGAGCATAGGGCTTCCACTAGGCGTGGGGTGGACCCCTTCCGCGCCCTCGGTGGTCCCTAGGCATATACAACCTCGGCTCATTACTACATGAGAGTGTCACGGTAGGTGTGTATATAGGAGGTCACGAGGACGCTTTGGCCTCACAAGTGTCCCTACCTCTGAGGCATTAGATGCTTGATTCCGGAAGTCATTGGGGGACTATGTTGATTCCTCCGTCTTGTCCACTAGGCGTGGTGTGGACCCCTTCCGCGT
This sequence comes from Hordeum vulgare subsp. vulgare, assembly GCF_904849725.1. Classification (NCBI taxonomy): domain Eukaryota; kingdom Viridiplantae; phylum Streptophyta; class Magnoliopsida; order Poales; family Poaceae; genus Hordeum; species Hordeum vulgare. The sequence goes on from NC_058518.1 coordinate 206,542,019, forward strand.
CCTCGGGGGGGCCCTGGGCATATACAGCCTCAGCTCGTTCTTACCTGAGACTGTCATGGGATGAAGTAGGTTCCGGAAGAATTGAAGGACGATGCAGGGTCGATGCAGAGGTGGCGCCAGGGCATTGCGGGGGCGGCGTCGAGGTGTTACGTGTTGATGCAGGGCCCGGGGATGCGGGCCCCATGGGCGTGCGCCCCGCTGACGGTCCATGGGCTTGTAGTGGCGTGACATCGCCCGCCGTGAGCGATTCCTCGAGCAAGGGGGAGCCCCCCACACCCATCGGCCGGAAGACTCGCCCACGTGGTGGGTCCTAAATCCGCGGGGCGATGCCCGAGTGCGCTTCGCTCGGGCCCCCCGGGTTCCTTGCCTGGTACCCTATGCCGCGCCCCAAGGCCGGGCTAGCCCAGCCTAAGGGCGGGGACGGGTACCTGAACACCTGCTGGTAACCGAACAATGCCTGCGCCGGTGACATGGGCATGTGTTCCACCTTCCGTCCCCAAGTGGGCGTAGCGCGCCCTGGAGGCGGGGGTAGGTATACCACCTCCTTCCCCCGGGTTGGGATCATGTGGCCCAGGAACATGGGCGTATGTTCCACCCTCAGTCCCTAGGTTGGGGCCGCTCGACCTGGACAAAAGGGTGCGTCCACCCTGTCCAAGGCGAGAGGTCCCTGGTCCCAGACCCAGACGTCTGCATGGGGCAGCTCCCAACCAGTAGGTGCACCCAGCGAGTGCACCCACGTTGGGCGTCGTCGCAAAGCCACCCCCTCGGATCACCCCCATGGAGTTGTCCATACATGTTCGCATTAGGGCTGTCCGTGGGGTCGCGGTCGTGTCTCCTGCTGTAGTGACGGTCTGCATGATCTCCTCCGTGGCTCGTAGGTGTGCCGATATGGTTGTCGTCGGACCGTGTGAGCCCCCGAGGGTTGATGTAGTTGAGCCTCCGGTACTCCCTCCCCACTCCGTGAAGTGCGTCGGGGAACCTGGGTGACGCCTTCCCAGTGGGGCCGAGTCTTGCACCCCATCTCCTCCCGCCTGATCTCTAGTAGGGGTGAGCCCAGGTGGATATTTAGGGAGCGCCCACGCAGTCTTCCCGTTGCAAGCCCTGGCGATACGGGTTGACACACACGGTTCGAGCAGGAACGAGGTCGGGCTTTGCCGGTGGCGAAGAGCCTGAGGTGGCGCACGTGACCTTCGACGTGGCGCTAACGTGCGGTGTGCTGGCGCCTGAGCTCGTATGCCACCAGTAGCGTGTCATGCATCTGCGTCGGGTGTTGACAAGCTCGGACGAGAGAAGAGTCCAGCATGACGCGTGGAAGGCCGGGGCAGCGCGGGGATGCTGCATGGTTGGTGAAGATGGCAACCCCCGGCGCCTGCCGGAAGCCAGTCCAGCATGGACGTCGGCCGAGAAGGTGGCGGGATGCAGCTGGGCGTCGTGGCCCGCTCGCACCGTCCGTGCCATGCGGGCAGCCTGCCTCTCCGCGCGGACTCGTCGTTTCCCCACAATGGGCACATTGAGTTTCGGTGAGCCGAACCTTGGGAGAGACCTCGACACGCCCCCTACCTGGCGCGCCAATTTCAAATTTCGGGCTCCACAAAACCCTAAGGAATCGAACACAGGGGTGTGTACGACAATCTCTCCTCGCTCAGCCTCACCTAGACCGCTACTCGATGGAAACGCCGACGGACTCACTCGAAGGTGAGGGTACCACAGAACACAACAGTTTACCCAGGTTCGGGCCGCTACAAAGCTTAAAACCCTACTCCATCTTTTGGTGGATTGCCTCTCATGTTGTTGTTTTTGTTATTGTTGTTGTTGTTGTCGTCATCGTTGATGGTGCAATCTCTGGCGTTAACTAGAAAAATTCTTATGACAACAAACCTTCTCCTCCAACGCCACCAGAAGAATGCTGCTAGCACTCCCCGGCAATGAAACTGGAAGAATGTTGTTGATAGCCCACCAGCGCGTGGGTTCGCAGCAGTTTTCGAGGGTAGAGTATTCGACCCAAATTTGTTGATAAGCCAGTCAGGAGGTGAGAGAATACTCTCAAGTATTAGCAGGTGAATTTGTCAGATTCAACCACACCTGAAAGATTAGTATCTGCAAGCACAGTAGTAACAACAAAGTAGCGAGTAACGGTAGTGTAACGAGCAATAGCAGTGGTAAGGAACAACAGTAGTGACAACAGTAGCAAGTAGCAACAGTAGCAAGCGACAGTAGTAGCAACACTAGTAGCAGCAGAGCAAGACAAGTAACAGTAGGAGCAGCATCAGAGCAAGACAAGTAACAGCAGTAGTAGCAACAGTAGTAGCAGCAGCAATAGGACAAACTCGTAGGCAATTGGTTGGTGATTTGTTTGGATGATATTCATCATGCAACAACTATAACACGGAGAGATAAGTGGCTAGCTCCCGTTCATCAATGTGATGTAGGCATGCATTCCGTGTGTCGTCATACGTGCTTAGGGAAAAGAACTTGCATGACATCTATTGTCCATCCCTCCCGTGAGAGCGGGCTCCAAAAGGAAACTACGAGATATTAAGGTTCTCCTTTTAATAAAGAACCGGACCAACGCATTTGCACTTGGTGAACACATGAACTCCTCAAACTATGGTCATCACCGGGAGTGGTTCCGGTTATTGTCACTCCGGGGTTGCTGAATCATAACACATAGTAGGTAACTACAACTTGCAAGATCAGATCTAAAACACACATATATTGGTGACAACATAATAATTTCAGATCTTAAATCATGGCACTCGGGCCCTAGTGACAAGCATTAAGCATGGCAAAGTGGTAGCAACATCAAATCTCAGAACATAGTGGATACTAGGGATCAATCCCCATCAAAACTAACTCGATTACATGATAGATCTCATCCTACTCATCACCGCCCAGCGAGCCTATGAATAGATTACTCACGAACGATGAACAACTTCATGGAATTGGAGAGGGAAGAAGGTTGATGACGACGATGGCGACGATTTACCCTCTCCGGAGCCCAAGACGGACTCCAGATCTACCCTCCAGATGAAGAACGAAAACGCGACGAAAACTTCTCTTTTTATTTTTTCTGGGACGAAAGGCAACTTATAGAGCTGGAGTTGGGGCGGCAGGTGCCTATGGGCCCCACAAGCCTGCCACCGCCACCTGGGGGTGGTGGCGGAGCAGGGGCTTGTGGCCCACTGGCCCACCCCCTGAGGTGGAACTTGGCGCAGATATTTTTGATATTTTCCAAAACTGCTCCCCGTAAATTTTCACGACGTTTGGAGAACTTTGATTTCTGCACAAATATAACATCAAGGCAATTCTGCTCAAAACAGCGTTAGTCCAGGTTAGTTCCATTCAAATCATGCAAATTATAATCCAAAACAAGGGCAAAAGAGTTTGGAAAAGTAGATACGTTGGAGACGTATCAACTCCCCCAAGCTTAAAACCTTGCTTGTCCTCAAGCAACTCAGTTGACAAACTGAGAGAGAAAGAAAAACTTTGACAAACTCTGTTTGATCTTGTGGTTGCAACTACGTCTAACTAATAACCAGAATTTTAGCAAGATCACAATTTAACCACATAAGAAGATGACACAAAGGTCTCACGGTAAACTAATATCAATGGCATAATCAGCTAACGAGCAAATAATAATGAGTTTCAAATACCAACACTTCAATCAAAACAAGCATGAAGCAATGTGAATAGGTGGTATCTCGCTAGCTCTTCCTGAGACTGCAAAACATAAATGCAGAGCACTTTCAAAGATCATGGGCTGACTAAACATTGTAATTCATAGCAACGAAGATCCAGTCATAGTCATACTCAATATCAATCAAAAGGAAAGCAAAAAAATGACAGAGGTTCTCTCTAATTGGTGCTTATAAAAGAGGAGGATGACTCGACAGGAAAATAAATAGACAGGCCCTTCGCAGAGGGAAGCATTGATTTGCACAGGTGCCAGAGCTCAAGCTTTGAAAATAGAGATAATAATTTTGGGTGGCAAGCTTTCATTGTCAACGCAATGACCAAGAGTTCTCAATATCTTCCATGCTACTCATGCTATAGGCGGTTTCAAACAGAAAAGTAAAGTTTTAACTCCCCCACCACCAAACAATCACACTCCACGGCTAGCCGAATCCTCGGGTACCGTCAATACTAACATAAATCCGGGGGGAGTCTTGTTTTACAGTTATGTTTTTGATTTAAGCATGGAACTGGGCATCCCAATACTGGCCCTTTTCTCGTGAATGACTGTGAATAAACACATGTCGAGGATAACACTCCTAGCATGGAAGATACCAATAGGCCTCTGTCACCACATGAGCGGTCCGGGCATGCAAAACAGATTATTTCTTGAAGGTTTAGAGAATGGCACATGCAAATTTACTTGGAACGGCATGTAGATACCGCAAATAGGTAGGTATGGTGGATTCTCATGGAAGACTTTTGGGTTTATGGAGGCGGATATACAAGCAGTATTCCCGCTTAGTACAAGTGAAGGCTAGCAAAAGACTGGGAAGCGACCAACTAGAGAGCGACAACAGTCATCAAGATGCAATGAGTTTGACTAACATTGAATGCAAGCATGAATAGGATATAAATCACCATGAATACGAACATCATAGAGGCTATGTTGATTTTCTTTCAACTACATGCATGAACATGCGCCAAGTCAAGCCACTTGAAACATTCAAAGGAGAATACCATCCTATCATACTACATCATAGTCATCTCAAAATCTATGTTGGCAATCAAGACAAACCATTATAAGCTCTCAGCTAAATAAGCATGGCATCAGAAACTATGATCTCTAAGTTTTCATTGCAAACATGGTTCTCTCACAACAAAGCTAAATCTGGGTTGACAAGCTAGTCATATTTACAAAAACAAATTAGATAGAGTTCATACCAGCTTTTCAGTCTTAGTCACTTCATCATATACCATCATTGTTGCCTGTCATTTGCACGATCGAACGATGTGAACAATAATAAGCGCATTGGACTAAGCTGAATCTGCAGGCAAACACAAAGGAGAAGACAAAGTAATATGGCTCTTTTGAAAGTTAAACAGGTAAGCATGCAAGAACCAATAAACATTATAACCAATATCTTCTACCTTGACACAAAGAAAAAGAAACAATTTACACGGGAAAACTCCCAACAAGCAAAAGAAGAAAGAAAAATATTTTTGGGTTTCCTCAAAAGGACACAAAACAAGAAGACAAGAAAACGAAAAGAAACTAGCATGGATAATACAGTGGCAAAGTGTAAACACCGGCTAACAAAGTGAAAGCCTAAGCATGAATGTAAAGTCGGTGAGAACACGTACTCCCCAAGCTTAGGCTTTTGGCCTAGCTTGGTCTACTCCCATGGATGATCCTGGCGAAACCCAATCTTAATGGGTGTTATACGGGAGTGTTGCAGCCACTCCCTGAATAGCTGCCTAACGAAGTTGAGCAGCCGTCGCCTCCCTCTCATACTCCTTTGCCTCTCCTATGGTTATGTAGTATCTTCGTTTAACCTAAAAGTCAAAGAAAGCAGGAGCAGGAAGGGTAATATGGAAAACACCCTGCCGGGTAAATATCAAGCGGTATAGGAGGGATCCATGATCTCTCTCAAGGAACTGGTAGCATGTTAGAGCGACACGATCAAGGTAGGTTGTACGGAGAGGAGGGTCTTCTGGACGGATGGATTCACCAAGAAAATTTGCTAAGCGTGTAGCATAAACTCCACCAAAGAAATCCCCCTCACTTGCATTTTTATTCAGCCTCCTTGCTATAATAGCTCCCATATTGAAGCTCCTGTCACCTGTTACTACGCTCTTAAGGTTACTAAGGTCGGAAGCGCATAGGTGACAATGTGCACCCTTGCCGTTAACGCACCTACCTATGATGAGGGCAAGGTAGTGCAAGGCAGGGAAATGGATGCTTCCTATGTTGGCTTGCGTGATATCTCTGGTTTCTCCAACAGTTATACTGGAGACAAAGTCTCTTACCAAAGACTTAGGAGGATCATTAACACTACCTCCATAGGGTATCTTGCGAATCCTATTGAAATCCTCCAGACCCACGGTATAGGATTTATCGTACAGATCAAACAGTATGGATGATTCACGGCCAACTAAAAATTTAAATCTACGCACGAAAGAGGCAGTGAGCATAGCATACTGTTCACATTTATCTGAGAGGAATTCTTCTAACCCGGCATTGCGGACAAGTGAATCAAACTCATCCTTGAAGCCTGCTTCGATCTTGAACTCATAGGAAGGCCATTCACATGGTTGCACCGGTGCGTCCCTTAGTTGAAAAGGTTCCGGCTCCCGAAAGGAGAGACGAGGACCCTTCTTACTTGAGGAACCACCATGAAACTTCCTCCTGAACATAATTTCCTTTTGCTGAAATTTTGAAGTTCAAGAGAAAAGGGAATGAGGACCAACCATATCTTGTAGCAACTAGTCCTACTAGTGCCTAGAGACCGTATCACGCGCTAAAACTACTTGGGACCAGCTAAAATCAACATTCTAGCTCAAGAACAGGGTCACCAAGGTAACAAGAATTCGCGAAGGATAAAGCACTAGAGGAAAAACTAATTGGACCAATGGAGGAGTCACTTACCAAGGAGTAATTTACCCAAAACGGTTCGGAGAATGGTGCTTTGAGCACGGAGATCAAAAATCACAGCCAAATAAGCAAGAACACAGGTTTGAGCTGCGAAATAATTTTTTCTGGAGGTGGAAGAAGAGGCTGGGAGCTGGAATGAGTGGAGGGGGTGTTTGTGGGCCCCACAAGCTTGCAACCCGCCACCAGGGGGGTAGGTGGCGGTGGGGGGGTGGGCTTGTGGCCCACTGGTTAGGCCCCCTGACCAGCTCTCAGGCCCATAAATTTTTTAAAATTCCAGAAAAGATCACACTAAATTTTTCAGGACCATCGGAGAACTTTTATTTTCGAGGTATTTTCTCTGGGACGCTAAAACAGAAAACAGGAAAAGCTAAACTAATTCCATCATTTTTCTTCTAAGCAACAGAAAAGGAAAACTCAAAACAGAGGTATGTGACTCTCTGATTCATCCGTCTCATGGTCATCGAAAGAAATCCGTCAATGGGGTTGATCAAGTCCTTATGACAAAACCTTCTCGAATCGCAAGAGAGAACGAAGAATTTTCGATTAGCCACTAAGTCACCTCAACAGGGATATGATTCTCCCCAACAAGCAAATCATACTTCATCTTGACACGAGGAATAGGGCATTCAAAGCTCCCAATGAGAATCGATGAAGTCTTTTCGATAGCATTGATGCAATGTACTGGATATCGTTTCTTCGGAAAGTGCACTGTGTGCTCATTACCGTTGACATGGAAAGTGACATTGCCTTTGTTGCAATCTATAACAGGCCCTGCAGTGTTTAAAAAGGGTCTTCCAAGGATAATAGCCATGGCATCGTCCTCGGGGATATCCAAGATAGCAAAGTATGTTAAGATAGTGGTATTAGCAACCACAACAGGCACATCCTCGCAAATGCCGATAGGGAAAGCAGTTGATTTGTCGGCCATTTGCAGAGAAACCTCAGTGGGTGTCAACTTATCCAACTCAAGTCTACAATAAAGAGAAAGCGGCATAACTCTAACACCGGCTCCAAGGTCACATAAGGCAGTTCTTACGTAGTTTCCTTTAATGGAGCAAGGTATAGTGGGCACTCCGGGATCACCAAGTTTCTTAGGAGTTCCACCTTTGAAAGTGTTGTTGGCAAGCAGGGTGGAGATCTCAAGATCTTGTATCTTCCGTTTATTAGTGACAATATCTTTCATGTACTTGGCCTATGGAGACATCTTGAGCATACCAGTTAACCACATCTGCAGAAAGAACGGTCTTATCATCTCAACGAAGCGCTCAAAATCCTCATCATCCTTTTTCTTGGATGGCTTAGGTGGAAAGGGCATAGGTCTCTGAACCCATGGCTCTCTTTCTTTACCATGCTTCCTAGCAGTGAAGTCATTCCTGTCGTATCTCTTAGGTTGTGGATTATCAGGATTAACCGTAGGTTCAATCTCCACATCCTCATCATGGCTAGGTTGAGCATTATTATGAACATCAATGTCCATATTGTCACCAGGTTCATGTTCATCACCTGATTGTGTTTCTGCATCAGTCGCAGCAATATCATTAAGTTCTTCAGGTGTGATAGTATTTGGTGAACTGGCGTGCAGGTTTCTATCATCCTTCTTCTTCTCCTTAGGATGACTAGGTGTGTCAGCATTGATTCCTTGGGAATCTTTATCAATTTTCTTAGGATGACCTTCAGGATACAAAGGTTCCCGAGTCATTTTCCCTCCTCTAGTAATGACTCTGACAGATTGTAATTTAGTTCATTGAGCAGGTCATTCTGAGCTTTAAGTACTTGTTCTACCTGAGTAGTAATCATAGAGGCATGTTTACTCAGAAGCTTTAGAGCATTGACATTTCTGTCTACACAAGCACTTAAATGGCTAAGCATACGAGTACTTTGTTCCAAATGTCTGCTAACATAATCATTGAAACTGTGTTGTTTGGCAACAAAGTTCTCAAATTCATCGAAGCATAGGCTAGCAGGTTTGTCAAAAGGAAAATCACTCTCATCAAACCTATGCAGAGAATTCACTTATACTACCTGTATCGGGTTATCGAGACCGTGGATCTCTTCGATAGGTGGTAGATTTTTGACATCTTCAGATCTAATGCCTTTCTCTTGCATAGATTTCTTGGCTTCTTGCATATCTTCGGGACTCAGGAATAGAATACCTCTTTTCTTAGGAGTTGGCTTAATAGGTGGTTCGGGAATAGTCCAAGCATTATCTTTGATCAAGAGGTTATTCAGTAGGGTCTCGGCTTCTTCTATAGTTCATTCCCTAAAAACACAACCGACACAACTATCTAGGTAGTCTCTAGAGGCATCGGTAAGTCCGTTATAGAGGATATCAAGTATCTCGTTCTTCTTAAGAGGGTGATCAGGCAAAGCACTCTGTAGCTGGACGAGCCTCCCCCAAGCTTGTGGAAGACTATCTTCTTGGAGTTGAGCAAATTTATATATTGCCTGCAAGGCAGCTTGCTTCTTATGGACAGCGAAATATTTCTCACAGAAGTAATAGACCATCTCCTCGGGACTACGCACACATCCAGGAGCAAGAGAGGTGAACCATGCTTTAGCGTCATCCTTTAGAGAGAAAGGAAACAACTTAAGGATATAGTAGTGGCGGATCTTCTCCTCATTAGTGAAAAGGTTGGCTATTTTGGATAGTTTGGCAATATGGGCTATGACCGTCTCAGACTCATGACCGTGAAAAGGATCAGATACGACTAGAGAGATTATCTCAGGGTCGACATAGAATTCATAATCCTTATCGGTGACAAAGATAGGCGAAGTGGCAAACTTCGGGTCATTTTTCATCCTAGCTTCCGGAGATTTTTTCCTTCCACTTGAGAATTAATTTCTCAGCGTCATAGGCATCCTTACACTCAAGAAAATCCTCGGCTATCTCTCCCTCCATAACATAACCCTTAGGTATATCAGGCAATTAATATCTAGGAGAACTAGATCTAACAGGAGCAAAAGCAGGTTCTATCTCAATAGTATCGGCAATTTCAGAAGCATCATGAGCATTGGCAGTAACTCTAGCAATATAAGCATCAAGGAACACTCCTAGTGGAACATCAGGCAAAGGAGTATCTCTAGCAGTATCAAGCATAGTATCATCAGGCAAAATAGCATCTCTAGCATCATCAGGCAAAGCAGTATCACGCATAGCATCTCTATCAGTATCAGGCATAGTATCAAGCATAACATCATCAGGCATAGTATCAAGCATAGCATCTCTAGCAGTAGTATCACAAACATCATCAAGCACATGCGACATATCAAGATTTCTAGTAGGAGGTGATGTCGCAAACTTACTCATAACTGAAGGTGAATCAAGTGTAGAGCTAGATGGCAATTCCTTACCTCCCCTCGTAGTTGAGGGCAAGACTTTGGTTTTCGGATCCTTCAGATTCTTCGTAGTGATCAGCAGATATAAATCCCAAGTAACTCGAGAATATAGCAATACCTCCCCGGCAACGGCGCGAGAAAAATGCTGATCATGCAATCTCTGGCGTTAAGTAGACGAATGCTTATGACAACAAACCTTCTCCTGCAACGGACCAGAAGAATGCTGCTAGCACTCCCCGGCAATGAAACTGGAAGAATGTTGTTGATAGCCCACCAGCGCGTGGGTTAGCAGCAGTTTTCGAGGGTAGAGTATTCGACCCAAATTTGTTGATAAGCCAGTCAGGAGGTGAGAGAATACTCTCAAGTATTAGCAGCTGAATTTGTCAGATTCAACCACACCTGAAAGATTAGTATCTGCAAGAAAAGTAGTAACAACAAAGTAGCGAGTAACGGTAGTGTAACGAGCAATAGCAGTGGCATTGAACAGCCGTAGTGACAGCAATAGCAACTAGCAATAGTAGCAAGAGACAGTAGTAGCAACAGTAGTAGCAGCAGAGCAAGACAAGTAACAACAGTAGCAACAGTAGTAGCAGCACCAGAGCAAGACAAGTAACACCAGTAGTAGCAACAGTAGGAGAAACAGCAATAGGACAAACTCGTAGGCAATCGGTCGGTGATTTGTTTGGATGATATTCATCATGCAACAGCTATAACACGGAGAGATAAGTGGCTAGCTCTCGTTCGTCAATGTGATGTAGGCATGCATTCGTGTGTCGTCGTACATGCTTAGGGAAAAGAACTTGCATGCCATCTATTTTCCATCCCTCCCGTGGGAGCGAGGTCCAAAAGGAAACTACGGGATATTAAGGTTCTCCTGTTAATAAAGAACCGGACCAACGCATTAGCACTTGGTGAAATCATGAACTCCACAAACCATGGCCATCACCGGGAGTGGTTCCGGTTATTGTCACTCCGGGGTTGCCGGATCATAACACATAATAGGTAACTACAACTTGCAAGATCGGATCTAAACCACACATATATTGGTGACAACATAATAATTTCAGATCTGAAATCATGGTACTCGGGCCCTAGTGATAAGCATTAAGCATGGCAAAGTAGTAGCAACATCAAATCTCAGAACATAGTGGATACTAGGGATCAATCCCCATCAAAACTAACTCGATTACATGATAGATCTCATCCTACTCTTCACCGCCTAGCGAGCCTACGAATAGATTACTCACGAACGACGAAGAGCTTCATGGAATTGGAGAGGGAAGAAGGTTGATGATGACGATGGCGATGATTTCCCCTCTTCGGAGCCCAAGACGGACTCCAGATCTGCCCTCCAGATGAAGAACAGGAGGTGGCAGCGCCTCCGTATCGAAAACGCGACGAAAACTTCTCTTTTTATTTTTTCTGGGATGAAAGGGAATTTATAGAGCTGGATTTGGGGGCGGCAGGTGCCTGTGGGTCGCACAAGCCAGCCCACCGCCACCAGGGGGGGTGGTCGTGGAGCAAGGGCTTGGGGCCCACTGGCCCACCCCCTGAGGTGGAACTTGGCGCACATATTTTTGATATTTTCCAAAACTGCTCCCCGTAAATTTTTAGGACGTTTGAAGAACTTTGATTTCTGCACAAAAAATAACACCAAGTCAATTCTGCTGAAAACAGCGTCAGTCCAGGTTAGTTCCATTCAAATCATGCAAATTATAGTCCAAAACAAGGGCAAACGAGTTTAGTAAAGTAGATACGATGGAGACGTATCAGTCGTCGTCATCGCCGTCTTCCTTCTTGTTGTTGTTGTTGTTCTTGCTGGCACTTTTGTTGTTGTTGTCATTGTTGTCGTTGTCATTGTTTTTGTTGTTGTTGTTGTTATCGTCATTATTATTCTTTTCATCATTGTTGTTGTCGTCGTTGTCGTCGTTGTTTGATGTCCCACAAGCATATGGGATCGCAGCAGTTTTCGAGGGTAGAGTATTCAACCCAAATTTGTTGGTTCGCAAGACGGGAAGCGAAAGAATATTCTCAAGTATTAGCAGCTGAATGCGTCAGATTCAACCACACCTGAAAGATTAGTGTCTGCAAGCAAAGTATCAGTAGCAAGGTAGTATGATAGAAACGGTGCCAGAAATGATCTGGTGACAACGCAGACTATTCCTAACAATCCCCTGCAACGGCGCGAGAAAAAGGCACGTTGACGGGATGTTACTGCCAACAAAGTCTTGCAACAGGTAACAGCGGATTAGCAAGGAACAGTAGTAGCAGCAGCAGCAAAGTAACAAGTAACAGCAGTAGCAACAGTAGTAGTGACAGCAGCAAAGTGGCCCAATCCCTCTTGTAGCAAGGGACAAGCCTAGGCAAAGTAACGGAGTGAGAACCAGTAGTAAAAGACTCGTAGGCAGTGGGTCGGTGATGGATGAGTGTGACGGATGTGATTCATCATGTAACAGCTATAACACGGAGAGATATGTGGGTAGCTCCCATTCATCAATCTAATGTAGGCATGTATTCCGTATGTAGTCATACGTGTTTAGGGAAAAGAACTTGCATGACATCTATTGTCCATCCCTCCCGTGGCAGCGAGGTCCTAATGGAAACTACGGGATATTACGGTTCTCCTTTTAATAAAGAACCGGACCAACGCATTAAGACGTGGTGAATACATGAACTCCTCAAACTATGGTCATCTCCGGGAGTGGTTCCGGCTATTGTCACTCCGGGGTTGCCGGGTCATAACACATAGTAGGTGACTACAACTTGCAAGATAGGATCTAAAACACACATATATGGGCGACAACATAATAGGTTTAGATCTGAAATCATGGCACTCGGGCCATAGTGACAAACATTAAGCATAGCCAAGTAGTTGCAACATCAATCTAGAACATAGTGGATACTAGGCATCAATCCCCGTCAAGAACTAACTCGATTACATCATAGTTCTCATGCAACTCATCACCGTCCAGCAAGCCTATGATGACATTACTCACGAACGATGAAGAGCATCATGGAATTGTCGATGGACAAAGGTTGATGATGACGATGGCGACGATTTCCCCTCTCCAGAGCCCGAAACGGACTCCATATCTGCCCTCCAGATGAAGAACATGATGTGGCGGTGCCTCGGTATCGCAAAAGGCGATGAATCCTTCTCTCTGATTTTTTTCCAGGCGAAACACAAGATATAGGACTGAGATTGGGGGTAGTGGTGCCACGTGGTCCCCACAAGCCTGCATGGCACGGCCTGGGGGGTGGTCGCGCCGTGTGGGCTTGTGGCCCACTTGCACACCCCCTCACGTGGATCTTTGCGCAGGTATTTTTCTTTTATTCCAGAAAAATCTCCATAAATATTCACGACGTTCCGAGAACTTTCATTTCTGCACAAAAACAACACCATGGCAATTCTGCTGAAAACAGCGTCAGTCCGGGTTAGTTCCATTCAAATCATGCAAATTAGAGTCCAAAACAAGGGCAAAAGAGTTCTGAAAAGTAGATACGACGGAGACGTATCAAATCCTCCAAGCTTCAAACCTTGCTTGTTCTCAAGCAAGTCAGTTGACAAACTGAGAGAGACAAAAGAAAAACTTTGACGAACTCTGTTTGATGTTGTTGTTGCATCTTTGTCTAACTCACAACCAGAATTTCAGCAACATCACAAGCAAACCACAAAAGCAAAATACATCTAGGTCTCACGGTAAACTCATATCAATGGCATAATCAACTAGCGAGGAAATAATAATAAGCCTCAAATGTCAACACTTCAATCAAAACAACATGAAGCAGTACGAATAGATGGTATCTTGCTAGCTCTTTCCGAGACCGCAAAACATAAATGTAGAGCACCTTAAAAGACCAAGGACTGACTAAACACTGTAATTGAAGGCAATGAAGATCTAGTCATAGTCATACTCAACACAGTTAAAAGCAAAGCATAAAAATGACGATGGTGCTCTCTAATTGGTGCTTTTGAAAGAAGAGGATGACTCAACAGGAACATAAATAGACAGACCCTTCGCAGAGGGAAGCATTGATTTGCAGAGGTGCCATAGCTCAAGTTTTTAAAAGAGCGATAATAATTTTTGGTGGCATGCTTTCATTGTAAATGCAATGACTAAGTGTTCTCAATATCTTCCATGCTACACATGCTATAGGCGGTTCCCAAACAGAAAAGTAAAGTTTTGACTCCCCCCACCAATCAATAACACTCCACGGCTAGCCGAATCCTCGGGTACCGTCCAAACCAACATCAATCCTGGGGGAGTTTTGTTTGCAATTATCTTTTCGATTTGAGCATGGAACTGGGAATTCCAATTACCGGCCCCTTTCTCGTGAATGATATTGAATAAACACATATCGAGGATAACACGCCTAGCATGGAAGATACCAATAGCCCCCTGTCACCACATGAGCGGTTCGGGTGTGCAAAACAGATTATTTCTTGAAGATTTAGAGAGTGGCACATGCAAATTTACTTGGAACGGCAGGTAGATACCGCACATAGGTAGGTATGGTGGACTCATATGGCACAACTTTGGGTTTATGGAGGTGGATGTACAAGCAGTATTCCCGCTTAGTACAAGTGAAGGCTAGCAAAAGACTAGGAACCGACCAACTAGAGAGCAACAACAGTCATCAAAATGCATTGAGAGTAACTAACATTGAGTCCAAGCATGAGTAGGACATAAATCACCATGAACATGAACATCATAGAGGATATGTTGATTTTTTTTTCAAATACATGCGTGAACATGCGCCAAGTTAAGCCACTTGAATCATTCAAATCAGGATACCATCCTATCATACTACATCATAGTCATCTCAACATTCATGTGGGCAACCAAGACAAACCATTATAAGCTCCTAGCTAAATAAGCATGGCATAAGAAAATGTGATCTCTAAGTTGTCATTGCAAACATGTTTCTCTCACAACAAAGCTGAATCAGGCATGATGAGCTAGTCATATTTACAAAAACAAAATAGATCGAGTTCATACCAGCTTTTCCAGGCTCAGTCACTTCATCATATATCGTCATTATTGCCTTTCACTTGCACGACCGAACGATGTGAACAATAATAAGCGTGCTCGTTCATTGGACTAAAGCTGGAATCTGCAGGCAAACACAAAGGAGAAGACAAAGTAATATGGCTCTTTGAAAACTAAACATGTATGCATGCAAGAGCCACTAAACATTGTAACCAATATCTCCTACCTTGACCCAAAGAAAAAGAAAACTATCTACACGGGAAAGTTCCCAACAAGCGAAAGAAGAAAAGAAAATATTTTTGGGTTTTCTCAAACTAGACAGACACACGAAAAGAAAACGAGAAAAAGAAAATGAACTAGCATGGATGATAAAGTGGCAAAGTGTGAACACCGGCAAACAAAGTGAAAGCATCAGCAAGAATGTAAAATCGGGGAGAACACGTACTCCCCCAAGCTTAGGCTTTTGGCTTAACTTGGTCTACTCCCAAGGAGGGAAATAACCAGCTCCGGGGTACTCCGGAGTGGACTGAGCATGCCACTGTTGTGTGAGCTCCTCCGGCTCCCACTGATAAAACCGGCGTCTGGTACTCGACTGGCGGCTCGGGCACGGGCACCTGTGGTTGGTCCAAGCCCCAATATGCATAGATGTCCGAGGGCATAATAGTGTACCTGCCTACATGAAGATTGAACAAAGAAGGAGCAGGCAAAGTAATAGTCTGACGAGTACCCTGACTAAATAGCAGGTTATAGATCATCCTTCCACCTATATATCTATCAAGAAAGTCATGGCGAACCATGCTATCGTAATCTAGATATCTCTCAGGAAGAAGGATCCCTTCTTCCTCGTCCAGTCTAATAGGTATCTCAAAGTGTCTGGCAAGACGAGTAGCGTAGATACCTCCATAGACAACATCCTTAGAACGGTTAAGGTTCAACCATTGAGCTACTATAGCACCCAAGCTATAAGTTTTATCGTTATAAAGGGCTTCGCGCAAGACCGCAAGATCAGGAGAACTAAGTGACCCAGCTTTCCCACGGCCAATCAAACATTTTCCTACGAATAGTGAGAAGTACCGAAGCACGGGAAAATGAATGCTAGCAGCTCTAGCGCAAGACACTCCTCTCTCCTCTCCTACAACAATTGTACCTATAAAAGCTTCCAAGTCCCGTGGACGAGGTTCATGAATATCCCCAACATAAGGTAATTTGCAAACATTGCAAAAATCCTGGAGTGACATGCGTTGGGGACATCATAAAGTTTAAACTCAACCATAGGAGGATTCTTCCTCGTATAGAAGTTAAAGCTTTGTACGAAGATATTAGTGAGGAGGAGGTATTGCGAACACTTATCTTCAACGAAGGCGGTAAGGCCTGCGTTTTCCACCAAGTGATAAAAGTCCTCATAAATTCCAGCAGCGCGTAAGAACACGTGGCTTGGCCACTCGCATGCTCGAACTTTCGCGACTCGACGAACCTGATACTTGGGCTTCTTCTTACTCCCATCATCCTTGGGGTCACGGCTTGACGAGCCTCTCAAGAACCTTCTCATCTTTTCCCTTTTCTATCTCTGAAAATTTCTGAAATTTTTAGTGATTCTAAGGAAAAGTGAATAAGGCTCAACGAAACTCGTAGCAAGTACTCCCACAAGTGCCTAGAGACCATATTACGCATAAAAACTACTTGGGACCAGCTAGAATCAGCATACAAAGCTCAAGAACATGGTCACCAAGGCAACAAAAATACGCGCAGTATAAGGCACTAGAGCAAAAACTAATTGGACCAATGGAGGAGTCACTTACCAAGGAGTAATTTTACCAAAACAGTTCGGAGAACTGTGATTTAAGCAAAGAGATCGAAAATCCTAGCAAGAGGAGCAAGAACACGGGTTTGAGCCGCGAAACGATTTTTTCTGGAGGAAGGAGAAGTGGATGGGAGAAACAATGAGTGGAGGGGTGCCTGTGGGCCCGACAAGCCTGGGTGGCGTGGTCAGGGGGGTGCCTGCGCCCCTAGGGCTTGTGGCCCACTGGTGTGGCCCCCAGACAGACTCTTTGTCCTAGTATTTTTCAAATAATCTAGAAAAAATCATCCTTGAGTTTCACAGTGTTCGGAGAACTTTTATTTTCAGGGTACTTTCCTACCGAACGCTAAGACAGAAAACAGGGGAAACTAAACTAAACCTATCATTTTTCTTCTAAGCAACCGAAGGTCAAAACTTGGAACAGAGGTTTGTGAGTCCTCGATTCATCCATCTCATCGTCATCGAAAGAAATCCGTCAGTGAGGTTGATCAAGCCTCTTTGACAAACCTTTGTGACTCCTCGATTCATCCATCTCATGGTCATCGAAAGAAATCCGTCACTGAGGTTGATCAAGCCTCTTTGACAAACCTTTCTGAATCACAAAAGAGAACGGAGAATTTTCGAATAGTCACTAGGTCACCTCAATGGGGATGTGTATCTCCCCAACAAGCAAATCATACTTCATCTTGACACGAGGAATAGGGCATTCAAAGCTCCCAATAAGAATCGATGAAGATTTTTTGATAGCATTGATGTAATGTACTCGATATTGTTTCTTCGGGAAGTGCGCCGTATGCTCATTACCGTTGACATGGAAAGTGACATTGCCTTTGTTGCAATATATAACAGCCCCTGCAATGTTTAAAAAGGGTATTCCGAGGATGACCGCCATGGCATCGTCCTCGGGTATATCCAAGATAACAAAGTCTTTTAAGATGGTGACATTAGCAACCACCACAGGCACATCCTCGCAAATACCGATAGGGAAAGCACTTGATTTGTCGGCCATTTGCATAGAGATTTCAGTTGGTGTCAACTTATCCAGTTCAAGTCTACGATAAAGAGAGAGAGGCATAACACTAACACCGGCTCCAAGGTCGCATGAAGTAGTTCTAACGTAGTTACCTTTAATGGAGCAAGGTATAGTGGGCACACCGGGATCACCTAGTTTCTTCGGAGTTCCACCCTTGAAGGTATAGTTAGCCAGCATGGTGGAGATCTGAAGATCAGGTATCCTCCTCTTACGAGTCACATTATCTTTCATGTACTTAGCATACAGAGATATTTTGAGCATATCTGTCAAACGCATTTGCAGAAAGACAGGTCTGATCATTTCAACGAATCGCTCAAAATCCTCATCATCCTTTTTCTTGGATGGTTTGGGAGGAAAGGGCATGGGTTTCTGAACCCATGGTTCCCTTTCTTTACCATGCTTCCTAGGAGTGAAGTCATTCTTATCGTATCTTCTATTCTTAGGTTGTGGGTTATCAGTATCAACAGGTTCAATCTCCACATCTTTTTCATTGCTAGGTTGAGCATTAACATGAACATCACTATTGATATTATCATGAGGCTCATGTTCATCAACAGATTGTGTCTCAACATCAGAGACCGAGGCATCGTTTGGACTCTCAGGTGTAGCAGCAACAGGGTTGCTAGCGTGCAAGTTCCTATCATCTTTCTTCTTCTTAGGATGACTAGGTGCATCAGTGCTAAATCCTTGAGAATATTGTTCAATTCTCTTCGGGTGACCCTCAGGATACAAAGGTTCCTGGGTCATTCTACCGCCTCTAGTGACGACTCTGACATAATTGTCATTCAACTCATTGAGCAAGTCATTCTGAGCTTTAAGTACTTGTTCTACTTGAGTAGTAACCATAGATGCATGTTGACTCAAGAGCTTAGGATCATTGACATTTCTGTCCACACAAGCACTTAAATGACTGAGCATACAATCATTTTGTTCTAATTGTCTGCTAACATAATCATTGAAACTTTGTTGTTTTGCACCGAAGTTATCAAATTCATCCATGCATAAGCTAGCAGGTTTATCAAAAGGAATATCACTCTCATCAAACCTACGCAGAGAATTTACTTCTACTACCTGTATCGGGTTATCGAGACCATGGATCTCTGCGATAGGTGGTAGATTTTTGACATCTTCAGATTTAATGCCTTTATCTCGCATAGATTTCTTGGCTTCTTGCATATATTCAGGACTGAGGAATAGAATACCTCTTTTCTTTGGAGTTGGCTTAGGAGGTGGTTCGGGAATAGTCCAAGAATTCTCATTGCACAAGATGTTATTCAGTAGAATCTCAGCTTGTTCTACGGTTTGTTCCCTAAAAACACAACCAATGCAACTATCTAGATGGTCTTTGGAAGCATCGGCAAGTCCATTATAGAAGATATCAAGTATCTCATTCTTCTCAAGAGGGTGATCAGGCAAAGCATTTAGTAGCTGTATGAGCCTCCCCAAGGCTTGTGGGAGACTCTCTTCTTCAGCTTGATCAAAGTTGTATATTTCCTACAAGGCAACTTGCTTCTTATGGGCAGGGAAATATTTTTCAGAGAGGTAGTAGACCATAGCCTGGGGGCTACGCACATAACCCGGAGCAAGAGAAGTGCACGAGGTCTTAGCATCATCCTTTAGCGAGAAAGGAAACGGCTTGAGCATATAGTAGTGGCGAATCTTTTCCTCACTAGTGAATAGGGTGGCTATATCGTGCACTTTGGTAAGATGGGCTACAACCGTTTCAGATTCATAACCATGAAAAGTATCAGATTCGACAAGAGTGATCAATGCAGGGTCGACAGAGAATTCATAATCCTTATCGGTCACAAAAATAGGCGAAGTAGCAAACTTTGGGTCGTATTTCATCCTAGCATTCAGAGAATTTTCTTTCCACTTGCGCAGAAGTTTCTCAACATCATAGCTATCCTTACATGCAAGAAAATCCTCAGCTATCTCTCCCTCCATAACATAGCACGTATCAAGCATAACAGGCAATTCAGGCATAGTAGCAGGTTCTACTTCAATAGTATCAGCAGTTTCAGAAGTATCATCACATCTAGGAGCAGCTCTAGCAATATGTGCATCAAGGAATGCACCAAGTGGCAAAGCAGTATCAGGCATAGCGCGCATAGTATCAAGCATAGCATCATCAGGCATAGTATCAACCATAGCATCATCAGGCATAGTATCAAGCATAGCATCATTAGGCATAGTATCAAGCATAGAATCATAAGCAGCAAAAGTAGCATCATCAAGCACAGGCGACATATCAAGATTTCTAGCAGGAGGTGAAGTCGCAAACTTCCTCAAAACTGAAGGTGAATCAAGTGCAGAGCTAGATGGGAGTTCCTTACCTCTCCTCTTAGTGGAAGGCAGGATTTTATTTCTTGGATCTTTCGGATTCCTCATAGTGATCAGCAGACGTCTATCCCAAGTGACTCAAAGAATATAGATGTGCTTCCTCGGCAACTGCGCAAGAAAGAGCCTTGATGTCCCACAAGCGTATGGGATCGCAGCAGTTTTCGAGGGTAGAGTATTCAACCCAAATTTGTTGGTTCGCACAACGGGAAGCGAAAGAATATTCTCAAGTATAAGCAGCTGAATGCGTCTGATTCAACCACACCTGAAAGATTAGTGTCTGCAAGCAAAGTATCAGTAGCAAGGTAGTATGATAGCAACGGTGCGAGAAACAATTTGGTGACAAGGCAGACTATTCCTAACAGTTGTATCAACGGCGTCGGAAAAAGCTTTGCCAATTCACTTCAACGGCGCCATCAAAAGGCACATTGACGGGATGTTAGTGCCAACAAAGTCTTGCAACAAGTAACAGCGGAGTAGCAAGGAACAGTAGTAGTAGCAGCAGCAAAGTAACAAGTAATAGCAGTAGCAATAGTAGCAGCAAAGTAAGAGCAGTAGTGACATGAGCAAAGTGGCCCAATCCCTCTTGTAGCGAGGGACAAGCCTAGGCAAAGTAACGTAGCGACAACCAGTAGTAAAAGGTTCGTAGGCAGTGGATCGGTTATGGATGAGTGTGACGGGTGTGATGTAACAGCTATAACACGGAGAGATATGTGGCTAGCTCCCGTTCATCAATCTAATGCAGGCATGTATTCCGTATGTAGTCTTACGTGCTTAGGGAAAGAACTTGCATGACATCTATTGTCCATCCCTCCCGTGGCAGCGGTGTCCTAATGGAAGCTACGAGATATTAAGGTTCTCCTTTTAATAAAGAACCGGACCAACGCATTAACACGTGGTGAATACATGAACTCCTCAAACTATGGTCATCTCAGGGAGTGGTTCCGGCTATTGTCACTCCGGGGTTGCCGGGTCATAACACATAGTAGGTGACTACTACTTGCAATATAGGATCTAAAACACACATATATTGGCGACAACATAATAGGTTGAGATCTGAAATCATGGCACTCGGGCCCTAGTGACAAGCATTAAGCATAGCCAAGTAGTAGCAACATCAATCTAGAACATAGTGTATACTAGGGATCAATCCCCGTGAAGAACTAACTCGATTACATGATAGAACTCATCCAACTCATCACCGTCCAGCACGCCTACGATGAGATTACTCAAAAACGATGAAGAGTGTCATGGAATTGTCGATGGAGAAAGGTTGATGATGACGATGGCAACGAATTCCCCTCTCCGGAGCCCGAAACGGACTCCAGATCTGCCCTCCAGATGAAGAACAGGATGTGGCGGCGCCTCCGTATCGCAAAACGCGATGAAACCTTCTCTCTGATTTTTTTCCAGGTGAAACAGAAGATATAGGACTGAGATTGGGGGCGGTGGTGCCACATGGGCCCCACAAGCCTGCATGGCGCGGCCTGGGAGGGGGTGTGGCCGTGCCGTGTGGGCTTGTGGCCCACTGGCACACCCCCTCACGTGGATCTTTGCGCATGTATTTTTCTTTCATTCTAGAAAAAATCTCCGTAGGACGTTCCGAGATCTTTCATTTCTGCACAAAAACAACACCATGGCAATTCTGGTGAAAACAGCGTCAGTACGGGTTAGTTCCATTCAAATCATGCAAATTAGAGTCCAAAACAAGGGCAAAAGAGTTCGGAAAAGTAGATACGACACAGAGTATCATTGTTGTTTTGTTGTTGTTGTTGTCGTTGTTGTTGTTGTTGTTGTTGTTGTTGTTATTGTTTTTGTTGTTGTTGTTGTTGTTGTGGCTGTCGTTGTCGTCTTAGTGGTCGTCGTCATCATCGTCATCCTTATCGTCCTCGTCGTTGTTGTCGTCGTCGTAGTCGTCGTCGTCGGCATCGTTGTTGTTGTTGTTGTTGTTGTCGTCGTTGTTGCCATCCTTGTTGTTGTTTTTGTTGTTGTTGTTGTTGGTGTTGTTGTTGTTATTGTTGTTGTTGGTGTTGTTGTTGTTGTTGTTGTTGTCGTCGTCGTCATTGTCGT
>NC_058518.1:206571693-206609193 GCF_904849725.1 Hordeum vulgare subsp. vulgare
CTACTCAAGCATGGCATTAAGAAATTGTCGTCCCGGGGCCAAGTATCGGGGTTGTTGTGTGCCTACCACACGATACTACAACTTATACTAAAGTTTCCAAGTGCCTAGGCAGCATGCAATTGGGCAAAGAAAGGTGAACTACCATGCATCGAAAACATAGGAAAATAACATGATCAAAATGACTTGCCTTGATGATAGTTGTCTTGATCGAGCGCTTCTAAGTAACACGCTTCGCACTCCGGATGATCTACCGATACAAACACAAAACACACCATAAGCACGACAATCAAGCAACAAGTCAAAATAACATCACAAGTGAGGATTTGCTAAGGCCTAAGTAAAAGAATTCAACACGCGTTACTAGGGCAGAAACTTGTTTCTATTAAAAACACCAGTAAAAATACTTTAAATCTTTTTGAAACTTCTACCACAGTAAGATTTAATCACTAGGAAGCAGTAGCAAAAATAATCAACTCAAAATCATTTTTTTAAACCCCTGGAATAGGCAAAACAAGGTTTAAACTAAATCTGATCTAACTTATATTTGAAAATTTCAAACATAGACAAATTATATGTTTTTAAAAACTACAGAAAAATTGGAGTCTACTGGAATAAGAATCAATATCATTGGACTTCGGAATCAAAAGTTATGGCCAAAACAAAACAGAACTTTTCTGTTTTTTGCAACTAGACAGAAAAAAGAAACTAACTAGCTAACTAACAGGGGGTATACGTGGCACGCTGTGATAGGCTCTGGGGGTGTTTGTTGCAATCGTTAGGAGCAAACGGCCGAGTGCTAACAAAAACTACTGGCTAACCGTGTTAAGTGAAAAAAACTAGTGCGGTTTTCTTATCTAAACCGAAGGGGTATCCTAATCTAATCTACACCGTAGAATATGGATCTAAGGGCTACTAAGAAAAAAAGAAAAACAACAGGACGAGGGAGACCTTACCGTAGCAGTGGAGGCAACTCCGGCGAGGGGTGGTGTCGCCGACGAGGGGAGGGGCTCCGGGGGCGGTGGAGGGACGGGGAGGCGGCGGCGGCTGTCCTCCTGCGAGGGGAGGCATCGGGCGGAGCGGGGGGGTGGCTCGGGGTGCTGCTCCCAGGGGGTGGCCGAAGGTGGAGCTGCGGGCTGCTCCGGCGGGGCTGCTGCACGGGACTCGGGGCGGCGGCTTGACGCGGCGGAGTGGGAACGGGGTGCGGTGGCGGCTAGGAGCTTATATAGGCCGGGGAGGGGGAGTGGGGAAGGAAGGAAGAGAGGGGGATCCGAGAGGATCCCGAGTTCCAGGGAAAACTCGGCTCGGGGTCGGGCAGAGACTAGGAAGGAGAGGAGGGAGACGACCGCGGGGGAGAGGGGTTAGGCCAGGGGGGCCCAGCGGCAGTGGGAGAGAGGCAGGGAAGGGAAGGTAAGGCGGCCGAGATCTAAGGGATTCGGTCCCTCGGCTATGGGGGTGGCGGCCCACAGCTATTAAGCGCTCGGGGCGGTTGCCTAAAAAAAAGACTTTCCTAATAAAATCTTTTCCGAAACAGAAAAACAAAAGTGAAATAAATGGAAATAAATCAAATATTTAATATAGAGTATTATATACCAAAAAAATCAGAAAAATATCCTCTACCCGAATAACATTTTTCCGAAGCAAAAATAAAAACTTTAAAAATGTTTTTTTTTCAGAAATTCCTCAAAATGCTTCATTTTCTTTTTGCAAATAGTTTTGCAAATGATCTTTGGATTTCTTGGCTCCAATATTTCAGAAATTGCCCGCACTTTGGAGGGTCATTTTCCTCCGCTCTCTCTCTTGCGTGCAAGAGAGTATTTCCCCGGGCATTTCTCGTGCGAGGAAAAAGATGGAAATGCAAATCAAAAGACGAAAGAATTCAAGTGCCAAATTTATTTCAATCAATATGCATAGATGCTTAGCTACAATGTAAAACATTCCCAATTAGGAAAATTGGGATGTTACAAACCTACCCACCTTAAGATGAATCTCGGCCTCGAGATTCGGGTTGGTTAGAAAATAGGTGCGGGTAGTCTCGACGAAGATCCTCTTCTCGTTCCCAGGTGGCTTCTTCCTCGGTGTGGTGGCTTCACAACACCTTGCAGAACTTGATGATCTTGCTGCGGGTGACTCTGTTGGCAGTCTCGAGAATCCTGACGGGCTTCTCCTCATACGTCAGATCACTGTCCAGCTGTATGGCCTCTAGGGGCACTATATCTCTCAACGGAACATCGGCCATCTCAGTGTGGCATTTCTTCAACTGGGAAACATGGAAGACATCATGAGCTCCGGACAATCCTTCCAGCAGTTCCAGTTTGTATGCAACTTCGCCTCTACGTTCAAGAATTTTGTAGGGGCCAATGAAACGAGGTGCTAATTTTCCTTTCACACCGAATCTCTTGATTCCTCGAAGTGGAGACACCCGAAGATATGCTCTGTCTCCCACTTCGTACGTTACCTCATTGCGTTTGCTGTCAGCATAACTCTTCTGTCTGGACTTAGCTATCTTGAGTCGGTCACGAATAAGCTTGACCTTCTCTTCAGAATCTCGGATAAGGTCGGGACCAAAAAGTTGTCGGTCTCCAACTCCATCCCGCATCAACGGTGTTCTGCACCTCCTTCCGTATAGAGCTTCGAAAGGGGCCATCTTCAGACTGGTCTGGTAGCTGTTGTTGTATGAGAACTCGGCATAAGGTAAATTCTCATCCCAACTAGACCCATAGTCTAGTGCGCAAGCTCTCAACATGTCCTCCAGAATCTGATTGACTCTCTCGGTCTGTCCATCTGTCTGTGGGTGAAAAGCTGTACTGAACTCCAATCTCGTTCCCAAGGTTTCATGCAGTTGGTTCCAAAATTTTGATGTGAACTGAGTCCCTCTATCTGACACAATGCTCTTCGGTACTCCGTGCAGACATACGATCCTCGTCATATATATCTTGGCCAGCTTGGCACTCGTGTAAGTAGTCTTCACAGGAATGAAGTGAGCTACCTTGGTCAAATGATCGACCACAACCCAAATAGAATCATAGCCAGAACGGGTCCGAGGTAATCCTGTGATGAAGTCCATACCAACCTTTTCCCATTTCCACTCGGGTATCGGCGGAGGTTGGAGCAAACCTGCTGGCTTCTGATGCTCGGCTTTTACTCGCTGACAAACATCGCATATTGCTACGAACTCGGCAATGTCTTTATTCAATCCTGTCCACCAGAAACTTTCTTTCAGATCCAGATACATCTTGGTGTTGCCGGGGTGTATCGAGTACAGGGAATCATGGGCCTCCTGAAGTATCAACTTCCTGAGTTCGGGATCATTGGGCACATAGATGCGATCCTCAATCCATAAAGTTCCGTGTTCAACCTCACGAAAACCTTTAGCCTTCCCGTCTGATTTCTGTGCTTCGCGGATCTTTTCTGCTTAATCTCAGCTATCTCCTTGTCTGATTTCTGTGCTTCGCGGATCTTTTCTTTCAAAGTAGACTGAATTTCCAGAGTGGCAACAAATCCTCTTGGAACTATTTCCAATTTGGGCTCTCGGAGGTCATCGACTAACTCCTGGGGTAATCCTCCAGCTGTGAGTGTGTTCACATAACTCTTGCGGCTCAACGCATCGGCTATAACATTTGCCTTGCCTGGGTGATAATGCAATCTCATGTCATAGTCCTTGATCAACTCTAGCCATCGCCTCTGTCTGAGGTTCAACTCCTTCTGCATGAAGATATATTTGAGGCTCTTGTCATCAGTGTAAACATCACAACTATTTTCGATCAGGAAATGTCTCCAGGTCTTGAGAGCGTACACTACGGCTGCTAGTTCCAAGTCATGTGTGGCATAATTCAACTCATGAGGTATGAGCTATCTGGATGCATAGGCTACAACTTTGCCTTCTTGCATGAGCACTCCTCCCAGTCCTTGACGAGAAGCGTCACAGTAAACCTGGAAATCCTTCCGAATGTTCGGCAATATCAACACTGGGGCTATAACAAGACGTTTCTTCAGCTCTTGAAAACTGGTTTCACATTCCTCAGTCCAAATATACTTGGATTCCTTCTTCAACAACTCTGTCATGGGCTTGGCAATCTTTGATAAATTCTCAGTGAACCTCCGGTAATATCCGGCAAGTCCGAGGAAACTGCGGATCTCCTTGACTCAAGTGGGTGCTACCCATTCGGTGACTGCTGCGACCTTGGCAAGGTCCACTGCTATTCCTTCTCCTGAGATGACGTGTCTGAGAAATCCGACTTCCTTCAACCAAAACTCACATTTGCTAAATTTTGCATATGGCTTATGCTCTCGAAGCTTCTCCAGAACTAGACGCAGGTGTTCCTCTTCGTTCTTGGAGAATATCAGTTTGTCATCGATGAACACCACGACAAACTTGTCCAAGTATTCCATAAATACCTTGTTCATCAGATTCATAAAATATGCCGGAGCATTAGTCAGTCCAAATGACATGACCGTGTACTCATACAAGCCGTACCGAGTGGTGAAGGCTGTCTTGGGTATATCCTGTTCACGAATCTTCAACTGATGATACCCGGATCGAAGATCAATCTTTGAGAATATGCGAGCTCCAACTAACTGATCAAACTGATCATTGATCAACGGCAAGGGGTACTTATTCTTGATGGTCACATCGTTGAATGCATGATAATCGACAACCATTCTCAAGGACTTGTCCTTCTTTTCAACCAAGAGCACTTGGGTTCCACAAGGTGAAGAACTTGGGCGAATATACCCTTTGTCCAACAACTCCTTAATTTGCTTCTTGATTTCTATCAAGTCATTTGCGGGCATCCGATAGGGTCTCTTGGATATCGGGGTTGTTCCGGGTAATAGCTTAATCAAGAACTCAATCTCTCTATCGGGTGGCATGCCCGGCAATTCCTCCGGAAATACATCTGGGTACTCCTGTACAATCGGTACTTCCTCCTGGACTACTCCCGTGAGAGAGTTTACTCGCTTACTCCGTGTCGGGCGCTGAGACACGTACTTAATCCGCTTCTACTCGGGGGTGGTGAGCAAAATAGACTTAAGGGCACAATCAATATTCCCTTCATACTTGGCCAACCAATCCATGCCTAGGATTACATCCAATCCCTGGGATTCTAATATGATGAGGTCGGTGGGAAAATTATGGATCCCGATGTTGAGACTCAAAGCATGGCATCCTATCCCGGCTGTCATCATGCCTCCTGGGGAACTGACCTTAATAGGCTGGCTGAGGGTTCTAGTTGGCAAACTATACTTTTCCACAACTACCCTTGATATGAATGAATGTGTTGCACCAGAATCAAAAAGTACCAATACTGGACGTGAATTTAGCAAAAACTTACCAACCACAGTATCGGGGTGATCATAGACCTCTTCAACATGAATGTGGTTCACCTGAGCTCGAGTAAAAGGATTGGGCTTCTTTGCTGCAGAGTTGCCGTTTCCATTTCCCTGCTTGTTCTGGGGAC
The DNA here is from genome assembly GCF_904849725.1 of Hordeum vulgare subsp. vulgare. Lineage (NCBI taxonomy): Eukaryota > Viridiplantae > Streptophyta > Magnoliopsida > Poales > Poaceae > Hordeum > Hordeum vulgare. The sequence continues at coordinate 206,577,150 of NC_058518.1, forward strand.
ATTCAGTGGCATAGTGTCCCGTCTTCTGACACTTGAAGCAAGTGATGTGAGTCAGATCCTTCTGAGCTGGAGCTGAATGCTGCTAAGTGCCAGTACCGCCATTCTTGAAGTTGCTGTTGTTGCGGTGGTTTCCATTTCCTCCGTGGTTGTGGCCTCCATGGTTGTGCACCGGGTGGTTATGCTGAACGTCTCCTCCAAACTTACCGGATCCAGTCCCGGTATTCCCTGAATAGGGGGTGTAGCGAGGCTTCTGCTGAGTGCCGGAGTTGAACTTCCCAATCCCATACTTTCGATTGCGGTTCTCCATCTACTGGTGTTTCCCCTCCAAGATGAGGGCCTTATCAACCATCTCGTGGTAGTTGTTGAAGGTGGCTCCAGTCAACTGAATGCTCAGCTCATCATTGAGTCCCTCCAAGAATTTTTCCTGCTTGGCCGCATCATCAGCCACATCTCCAGGTGCATAACGGGCGAGCATGCTGAATTCATCGACGTACTGAGCCACAAAGCGATTCCCCTAGCGTAAGTTGCGAAACTCATGCTTCTTCGGACTCATTGCACCAGCTGAGACATGTGCGGTGCGGAAGGCTTGCTTGAATTGCTCCCAAGTGACTCCAGCAATGGGATAAGTGGTGGTGTAGTTCTCCCACCAAGCAGCTGCAGGGCCTTCAAGTTGATGCGCGGCAAAACGCACCTTCTCAGCTACAGAACAACCAACAGTGATAAGTTCACGCTCCATCTTGCGGAGCCAATCATCTGCCACAATGGGCTCAATGCTGCTGGAGAAAGTTGGAGGGTTCAACCTCAGGAAACGGGTGAGATTGTCAGCCTGGGGTGGATGATGGTTGTTGTTATTGTTCTGATTCTGGATGATCAGATGCATCAGGGTGTTTTGTTGTTGGATCAACTGGGTGAGTTCCGACGGAAAGTTGGACTCAGGGGCGCGTCTCGGAGGCATCTGATGTTTGTGGAGGGGTGAGATTAGAATAGAACAATGGTCTAAGAGAAATTACACTACCCATATGAATGCAACAAACAAGTATCACGCCACACATCTTATTCAATACCATCACAAGGGTTCACACGAGGATACAAAATTCGATAATCCTAAACATCGGCCTAAAACGTATAACGATAAAGTAAATTTGGTGGTCTAGTCTAAATGTCCTCCTCAGAAAAGCATGGTGATGGGTCCTTCGTTGGACCTTTCTTCATAGTCCTCGTCGTTGCTGATCAAGGGGGCTACATCTCCTTCGGGATGAAGGTTCTCGCCCATGTCCAATTCCTCCTCCACGTATGCAACTCGAGTCTTCAGCTTCTCGATCCGCTCAAGAAAGTCCTTCACCTCCAGTTCGTGCTCATAGTGGGCTTCCCGGGCTGCTTCTTCAAGTTCAAGCTCGCGGAGTGACAGTTGCTTGATCTTCCTCGCGTCCTTGATCACACGATGCTCTAGAGTCCCGCTGTGCTTCTCCAAGGTCTGGGCATAAGACAAGAGAGCTTCCTTGGTCTTGCTTGAGATGATTTCTCCGTCTTCGCTTCTCCGGGATACGATGAATAGGTCTGGGGAAATAGGGCAGCCTTTGTATTCTTCCTTGATACGTCTGAGGGCACAATGGATCGCCATGTCCCTTCCAAGAATCCAGTTGGGTGCGATGAACTTGAAATCCATCGGCTCAGTGCGCGGCTGGAATGCCCTTCCGGGAACGTGCACCTCGATCCTGTAGCGTGAATCCTCTGGGTAAGACGAAGTTGGCTTCCCTGTGATAGTCGACAGAGCAATCCTCAAGTCCTTGGTGATCTGTACCAGCTCCTTTCCGAACGGCATAGTTGCGTCGGGCTGGCAAAACTCCGTGAACTTAACAGGGACGAAGGTGGCCATCTAAAACATTGGAAAATCGGAGAGAAGTCAGAAATGATCAGAAGAGGAAATAGAATATTTATAGACATAAGAGAAAATAGTTTTCTTCCTAAGGCTTTTCCATTCCTAGAGGTTACGTCCTAAGGTCAGCGTGTGCTCTGAATACCATTTCTGTAGCGACCCGACTCAAGACGAGTCAAGCCTCTGGTGTTTCCGTACCATCCCAAGATCATGCTGGTACACACTCAGTACATAATGTATATATTCAAGAGTTCAATCACACAGCTTTATTAGTCGAAATCTCATAAAGAGTACTTTATTACAATAAAGGATTACAATAAAGTGGCTGAAGGCCATCTCATGAGATATCTAATGAAGACTAGCGGAAGCATCAGGTAGATGAGTCCATCCGACTCCAAGGGCATGTCGCTGAGCGTAGATCGTAGCCTCACTCCTGGTCGGAAAAGTACTCTGCAACATGATACGTTGCAGCCGTGTAGGTCAGCATATTGAATATGCCGGCAAGTCATCAAAAAGAGGAGTAAAATAATAATCAACTATCTCTACATGCATATTTCGCCAGTGGGGCTAAGTTTTGCATAAAGCTAGTTTTATCCTACAACAAGAGGGGTTGGAAGCAAAATATTACTACATTGTTTGTTGTTAACGAGATGGTTCCGCCAACCAATTCTCGTACCCGAATAGTTGTTAACACCCACATCATTATTAAGTTGTGTTGAGAGTTCAGGGGAAATTCAATGCCTTCGGCTCAAGTTGTCCATGACCGTGGACACGACTAATCGATTAGGTTGGGCACTCTGCAGAGTTTTGCACACGTTCCCCACAAGATTTAATCGCCTCCGGGTTTGTCCTTGCACTTCAGGGTGATTGAAGACCGGATGATCAAAACATGGTCTTTCAACGGGTCCCTCTGAATCCCTGTCGGTGCCCATCCATTCCTACCATTCTTCTACATCTGCTAGCACCGCCTGTCCAGAGTCGCCACATCGTCCAACCAAGCCAGAGCCCATAATGACTTGTGGCTATGCAGCTAAGCCTTGAGTCTTGAAGTCTCCGTCCGTCTCTTCAAGCCTGGGTGAAGCTTTCCGTAGGATGTCATGGCCTCTCCAGCATCCCGGGCATCCACTGGGTTCTCCAGGCAGCCGATCAACCGTCCTTCACCCAGAGTTGCATTGCGTCCAAGGTCTTGGAAATCTTGTCTTAACCGGTCTGGATTATTTAATCAACCTCGCATCACTCGTGATGTACACTCAACCGAAAACCCGTCTACTGAAGCATAGCATTAAGAAATTTTCGTCCCGGGGCCAAGTATCGGGGCTGTTGTGTGCCTACCACATGATACTACAACTTATACTAAAGTTTCCAAGTACCTAGGCAGCATGCAATTGGGCAAAGAAAGGTGAACTACCATGCATCGAAAACATAGGAAAATAACATGATCAAAATGACTTGCCTTGATGATAGTTGTCTTGATCGAGCGCATCTAAGTAACACGCTTCGCACTCCGGATGATCTACCGATACAAACACAAAACACACCATAAGCACTACAATCAAGCAACAAGTCAAAATAACATCACAAGTGAGGATTTGCTAAGGGCTAAGTAAAAGAATTCAACACGCGTTACTAAGGCAGAAACTTGTTTCTGTTAAAAACACGAGTAAAAATACTTTAAATTTTTTTGAAACTTCTACCACAGTAAGATTTAATCACTAGGAAGCAGTAGCAAAAAGAATCAACTCAAAATCATTTTTTTAAACTCCTGGAATAGGCAAAACAAGGTTTAAACTAAATTTGATCTAACTTATATTTGAAAATTTCAAACATAGACAAATTATATGTTTTTAAAAACTACAGAAAACTTGGAGCCTACTGGAATAAGAATCAATATCATTGGACTTCGGGATAAAAAGTTATGGCCAAAACAAAACAGAAACTTTTCTGTTTTTTTGCAACTAGACAGAAAAAAGAAACTAACTAGCTAACTAACAGGGGGTATACGTGGCGCGCTGTGATAGGCTGCGGGGGTGTTTGTTGCAATCGCTAGGAGCAAACGGCCGAGGGCTAACAAAAACTACTGGCTAACCGTGTTAAGTGAAAAAAAACCAGTGCGGTTTTCTGATCTAAACCGAAGGGGTATCCTAATCTAATCTACACCGTAGAATATGGATATAAGGGCTACTAAGAAAAGAAAGAAAAACAACAGGAGGAGGAAGACCTTACCGTGGCAGTGGGAGGCAACTCCGGCGAGGGGTGGTGTCGCCGGCGAGGGGAGGGGCTCCGGGGGCGGTGGAGGGATGCGGAGGCGGCGACGGCTGTCCTCCGGCGAGGGGAGGCGTCGGGCGGAGCGGGGGGGTGGCTTGGGGTGCTGCTCCCAGGGGGAGGCCGAAGGTCGAGCTGCGGGCTGCTCCGGCGGGGCTGCTGCAGGGGGCTCGGGGCGGCGGCTTGACGTGGGCGGGGTGGGAACGGGGTGCGGTGGCGGCTAGGAGCTTATATAGGCCGGGGAGGGGGAGTGGGGAAGGAAGGAAGAGAGGGGGATACGAGAGTATCCCGAGTTCCAGGGAAAACTCGGCTCGGGGTCGGGCAGAGACTAGGAAGGAGAGGAGGGAGACGACCGCGTGGGAGAGGGATTCAGCCAGGGGGGCCCAGCGGCAGTGGGAGAGAGGCGGGGAAGGAAAGGTAGGGCGGCCGAGATCTAAGGGATTCGGCCCCTGGGCTGTGGGGGTGGCGGCCCAGAGTTATTAAGCGCTCGGGGCGGTTGCCTAAAAAAAAGAGTTTCCTAATAAAATCTTTTCCGTAACAGAAAAACAAAAGTGAAATAAAAGGAAATAAATCAAATATTTAATATAGAGTATCATATACCAAAAAAATCAGAAAAATATCCTCTACCCGAATAACATTTTTCCAAAGCAAAAATAAAAACTTTAAAAATGTTTTTTTTTCAGAAATTCCTCAAAATGCTTAATTTTCCTGTTGCAAATATTTTTGCAAATGATCTTTGGATTTCTTGGCTCCAATATTTCAGAAATTGCCCGCACTTTGGAGGGTCATTTTCCTCCGCTCTCTCTCTTGCGTGCAAGAGAGTATTTCCCCGGGCATTTCTCGTGCAAGGAAAAAGATGGAAATGCAAATCAAAAGACGAAAGAATTCAAGTGCCAAATTTATTTCAATCAATATGCATAGATGCTTAGCTACAATGTAAAACATTCCCAATTAGGAAAATTGGGATGTTACATCGTTGTTTTTGTTATTATCGATGTTCTCGTTGTTCTCATCATTGTCGTTGTTTTCGTCATTGTTGTTGTTGTTGTTGTTGTTATTATTGTTTTGTTGTTGTTGTTGTTGTTGTTGTTTTTGCTATTACTATTGTTGTTGTTGTTGTTGTCGTCGTCGTCATCGTCGTCTTCGTTGTGGTTGTTTTTGATGGTGTTGTTGTCGTCATTGCTGGCGTTCTTGTTGTTGTTGTCGCTGTTGTCGTCGTTGTTGTTGTTGTCGTTGCTCTCGTCATTGTCGTTATTTTAATCATTGCAGCAGGCGTTGTTATTGTTGTTGTTGTTGTTGTTGTTGTTTTTGTTGTTGTTGTTGCTGTTGCCGTTGTTGTTGTTGTTGTTGTTGTTGTTCTTTTTGTTCTCGTTGTGGTTGTTGTTGTCGTTGTTGTCGTTGTTCTCATTGTTGTCGTGGTTGTCGTGGTTGTCTTCATCCTAAATGTTGCTGTCGTTGTTGTCGATGTTGGTGTTGTTGTCGATGTTGTCATCGTCGTTTTTGTTGTCGTTGTTCGTGTTGTTGCTGTCGTAGTTGTCGTTGTTCTTTTCATTGTCGTTGTTATCGTCGTTGTCGTCGTCATCATCGTAGTCATTGTCGTTTTCGTCATCATCGTTGTTGTTGTCGATGCTGCTGCTGATGTTGCTTTATTTGTTGTAGTCGTAGTCGTCGTCGTCATCTTCGTCGTCGTCGTTGTTGTTGTTATTGTTGTTGTTGTTGTTATTGTTGTAGTTGTTGTTGTTGTTGTTGTTGTTGTTGTTGTTGCTGTTGTTGTTGTTGTTATTGTTGTGTTGTTGTTGTTGTCGTCGTCGTCGTCGTCATCGTTGTCTTCATTGTGGTTGTTGTTGTTGTCGTCATTGCTGCATTGTTGTTGTTGTTGTCGATGTTGTCGTCGTTGTTGTTGTTGTAGTTATTGTTGTTGTTGTTGTTATTGTCTTTGTTCTCATTGTGGTTGTTGTTGTCATTGTTGTCGTTGTTCTCGTCATTGTCGTGGTTGTCGTCGTCGTCTTCATCCTTATGGTTGTTGTCGTTATTGTCGCTGTTGTTGTTGTTGTAGATGTTGTCCTCGTTGTTCTTGTTATCGTTGTTGTTGTTGCTGTCGTAGTTGTCGTTGTTCTCGTCATTGTCATTGTAATCGTCGTTGTCGTCGTCATCATCATAGTCATTGTTGTTTTCGTCGCCGTCGTCGTTGTTTTCGTTGTTGCTACTGATGTTGCTTTTGTTGTTGTTGTAGTCGTTGTCATCGTCGTCGTCGTCGTCATCGTGGTCGTCGTCTTCGTCGTCATTGGTGTTGTTCTTGTTGTTGTTATTGTTGTTGTTGTTGCCGATGTTGTTCTTGTTGCTGTTGTTGTTTTTCTTGTTGTTCTTGTTCTTGTTGTCATCGTAGTCGTCTTCTTCGTTGTTGTTGTTGTTGTTGTTTTTCTTGTTGTTCTTGTTGTTGTTCTTGTTGTGGTCATCGACGCCGTCATCGTCCTCGTTGTTCTTGTTCATGGAAGCACACCACCCAACAATCTACCCAGGTTCGGGCCGCTGCGAAGCGTAAATTCCTACTCGTGCTTTTGGTGGATTGCCTCTCACGGACGTTGGTTGATGAACTAACAAATTGTTCTCGAGCCTCTGGAGGACAAGTGGCTTGGTGTGTTGCACTTGGGTCGGAATGAACCCCCCTACCAAGTGTTCTACCCTTTCTATTATAGCGGAGGCCCGGGTGCTCTTCCCTCATAGCTTCGGCGGTGTCTGTGCACTCGAGACTGGGGTCCCTTGTGCCCTAGACTTGTGCACGGGCATCGGCGGCGCCCCTGACGACAGTGTACCGGGAAGAGCAACAGTAAGGCAGTCCAAGACCCGCCAAAGCCACGCCCTTCCCTCACTGCGAGGGGCGTGGAGTACAAGGGCTCCAGACGCATGTCCCTACTAGCCCTCCTTGCGGGAAAGATTCCCAAGGCCCCAGCAAGCCCGCTTCGCTAGGAAGACTACCCAAAGAATAGCAAGACCCTCGTAAGTTTCCCTTGCAGAGAAGGCTCGCACGACTGGCGAGGGCCCCCCCCCGACAAGCCCTCCTTGTCGGGAAATTGTTCATGGCCCCCGGCAAACCCTCCTTGCCGGGGAGGTGAGCAAGTCACCCGTTGGAGGTTCCAAGCCAGAAGCCCATGTTCGCTCACCAGGTTTTCCCACCAGTTTCCACCACAATCCGACCGGTCCAGCACATCCCTCGTGTGCCCGCACATGGCCAAGGTGTCAATTCACCTCGGTACGTGTCGCAACCATCTTGCGGTAGGTCAGGGGTCACACAAGGCATTTACTGCCCCTGACACCACCGAAAAAGTAGAGCGGTGAACACTATTCATTGTGCATCCCGTGAGCACACTGTTGGTGACCCCTTTGCCTATAAAAGGAGGCACAAAGCTCATTCTTAGGGGTTGAACTTTTTGGGGATCGCAGACTACCTAATCAGCTACTAAGTTACTCTAGCAAAACCACCCTACAGTAAGCACACAATACAAACTAAGCAGGAGTAGGGTTTTACGCGTTAAGCGGCCCGAACCTGGGTAAAAAGGACCTTGCCAGTGTTGATCGCTAGTTCCCCTCTCGATGTGATACCTCTCTCTCCTCGCGAAACGATCTTGTTGTTGTTGTTGTTGTTGTCAGTGTCGTTGTTTTTGATGTTGTTGTTGTTGTTATTGTTTGTTGTCGTCGTCGTCTTCGTTGTCGTTGTTGTTTTTGTTCTTTTTGTTGTCGTTAATGTCGTTGTTATCGTTGTTGTCATTGTTGTTGTTGTCGATGTCGTCGTCGTTGTTGTTGTTGTTGTTGTTGTTGTTGTTGTTGTTGTTGTTTTTGTTGTCATTGTTGTTGTCGTTATTATTGTTGTTGTTGTTGTTGTTGTTGTTGTTGTTGTTGTTCTCGCCGTTGTCGTTGTTTTCGTCACTTGCGTCATCGTTGTTGTTTTTGTTGTTACCGTTGTTGTCGCTGTTGTCATTGTTGTTGATGTTGTCGTTGTTGTTGTTGTTTCCTTAGTTGTCATTGTTCTCACCGTTGTGGTCGTTGTCGTTCTTGTCGTCATTGTCATCGTCAAAGTCAAAGTCGTCATCGTCGTCGTCGTCGTTGTTGTCGTTGTGGTGGTGGTGGTGGTGTTCGTGGTGGTTGTTCTTATTGTTGTTGTTGTTGTTGTTGTTGTTGTTGTTGTTGTTATTGTTATCGTCCTTGTCATCATCGTTGTCATCATTGTCGTCCTCATCATCATTGACGTCATTGTAATCGTTGCTTCTTTTGCCGTTGTTGTCATTTTTCTTGTAGTAGTAGTTGTTCTGGTTGTTGTTGTTGTTCTCGTCGTAGTTGTTGTTGTCGTCGTCGTCGTCGTCGTTGTTGTTGTTGTTGTTGTTGTTGGTATTGTTGTGTTGCTGTGTTATTATTGGTGGTGTTGTCGTTGTTGTCGCTGTTGTCGCTAATGTCATTGTTGTCATTGTTGTTGTTATCGATCTTGTTGTTATTCTCGTCATTGTCGTTGTTGTGGTCGTCATCGTCGTTATTTTTGTTGTTGTTGTTGTTGGTGTTGTTGTTGTTGTTGTTGTTGTTGTTGTCGTTGTTGTCGCAGTTGTCGTTGTTGTCGCTATTGTCCGTCGTTGTTGTAGTTATCGTAGTTTTCGTTGTTCCCGTCATTGTCGTTGTTGTCGTAGTTTTCGTCGTCGTAGTTGTCGTAGTCGTCGTCATAGTCGTCATTGTCGTCGTCGTCGTCGTCGTCGTCATCGTCGTCGTCGTCGTCGTTGTCGTTGTTGTTCTTGTTGTTATTGTTGTTGTCAGTGTTGTTGTTTTTTAAGTTGTTGTTCTTGTTCTTGTTGTTGTCGTCGTCCTCTTCGTTGTCGTCTTCGTTGTTTTTCTGTTGTTGTTGTTGTTGTTGTTGTTGTTGTTGTTGTTGTTGTTGTTATTGTTGTCGTTGATGTCGTTCTTATCGTTGTCGTCGTTGTTGTTGTTGTTGTCATCGTCGTCGTCATTGTGGTTGTTGTTGTTGTTGTTGTTGTTATTGTCGTTTTTGTTGTCGTTCTTTTTATTGTTGTTGTTGTTGTTGTTCTTGTTGTTGTTCTTGTTGTTGTCGTCGTCGTGGTCGTCGTCGTCATAGTCGTGTTTGTTGTTTTTGTTGTTGTTGTGGTCGTTGATGTCTCTGTTGCCGTTGTGGTTATTGTTGTTGTTGTTGTTCTTGTTATTGTCTCTGTTCTCTTTGTTGTTGTTGTTGTCGTTGTTCTCGTTATTGTCGCTGTTGTTGTTGTTGTTGTTGTTGTTGTCGTCATCGTTGTTATCGTCGTCGTCGTCGTTGTTGTTGTTGTTGTTGTTGTTGTTGTTGTTGTGCCTTCTTACTGCTTCGAACCTGTTCAATAGTCTAAGTGGCTACAGAGCACCTTATTTTGCCTCGAGCCGCGCTCGACGATCTAATGGTTGCATTGAGTGCGGCAAGGAGCCTTGCCGGTAACGACCCCTCAAGCGAACTGCTAAGGATACGTTCCCTAAAGCACTAGCGGCAGGACCAGTCGTGTGGGCAAGCTTTCGAAAAATGCAAAAGGCGTATCATTCAAGGAGAAGGATCATACGAAAGGGAAACAACATTTCATTCAATTGTTTGAAGCAAACTCAGACATATTAAATGAATGATTTTTGCTACTCTAACCTATTACACTGTCTTTCGGCGAGGGACATGCTCTCTGGACAAAAGTTCAAGAACACAAAAAGTGGGACGACCCCGGCGCAACCCACGATGGTTTCTCCTCGACCAACACTACGCGGAGGACAACGGGGGCCGAAGAGAGGGCGACCCGAGGGGATGAAGAAGCCAGAGCCCGCGATCGTACCTCCTCAAAGACGAGGCGTCGATGTGGGCTCTTGCAGAGTAACCCTACCGGGCGGGGGAGAGGCGTGAGCGCGCCTTAGCGGCAGGGCCGGTAGTCAGTCGGAGTTCGGGGAGTCTTACTCCGACCTGCCCCCCCCCCCAATATCGTGACGTGCCAAGAGCGCCACTGCCGCCGCTGTCCTCCTCGTCGCTATCGCTCTAGGAGGGACATTCGGCGCCGCTCGAGGTCTCTTCGCAGCAGCCGAGAAGCACATCTGAGCGCCCGTAAAACTTGACGGGTAGCATATTATCCTCCGCTAGCTTGAAGCGGAGGATATGCCCATCCTCGAGGCTTCACGCGCGGGCGAAGGCTTTCCAGCCCCGCCCGAGCAACATGGAGCGGCATTATATGTCTCCAACGTGGTTTCATGCTATTATCTTGTCAACCTTTGGATGTTTTTATGCCTTTTATATCTTTTTTCGGCTTAACTTATTAATTCAGTGCCAAGTGTTAGTTCCTGTTTTTCCGTGTGTTTGACCCTTTTCAGAGGAGGATTTTAAACGAGTCCAAACGGAACGAAACTTCCAAAAATATTTTTTCCGAAACAGAAGAAGATTGAGGAACCTGAGAACCAGGGCAGGGGCCAAGAGGGACCCCACAAGCCCCCTAGCCGCGGCCAGGGGGGCCGAGCCTCCCAGGCTTGTGGGCTCCCTGGTCCACCTCTGCCCTAGGTCTTTCGCCTATATATTCCCAAAAATTCCAAAAAAAATCAGGAGATCATCGAAAGTACTTTTCCGCCGCCGTAAGCTTCTGTCTCCGCAAGATCCCATCTGGGGCACGTTCTCGTGCCGGGCCGAAGGGGGGATTCGGATACGGAGGGCTTCTTCATCAACACCATGACCTCTCCGATGATGCGCGAGTAGTTCACCATAGACCTATGAGTCCATAGCTAGTAGCTAGATGGCTTCTTCTCTCTCTTGGATCTTCAATACAAAGTTCTCCATGATCTTCATGGAGATCTATCCGATGTAATGTTCTTTTGCGGTGTGTTTGTCGACATCTGATGAATTGTGGATTTATGATCAGATTATCTATGAATCTTATTTGAGTTTCTTCTGATCTCTTATATGCATGATTTCATATCCGTGTAATTCTCTTCGAGTTGTGTGGCCAGCTTGATCTATGATTCTTGCAATGGGAGAAGTGCTTGGTTTTGGGTTCATACCGTGCGGTGACCTCACCCAGTGACAGAAGGGGTAGCGAGGCACGCATCGTGTTGTTGCCATCAAGGGTAAAAAGATGGGGTTTTCATCATTGGTTTGAGATTATCCCTCTCCATCATGTCATCTTGCTTAAGGTGTTACTCTGTTCGTCATGAACTCAATACACTAGATGCATGCTGGATAGCGGTCGATGTGTGGAGAAAGTATCGGTCTACTTGTCTCGGACGTGATGCCTATATGTATGATCATTGCCTTAGATATCGTCATGACTTTGCGCGGTTCTATCAATTGCTCGACAGTAATTTGTTCACCCACCGTAATATTTTCTATTTTGAGAGAAGCCTCTAGTGAACACTATGGCCCCCGGGTCTACTCCACACCATATTTTCAGCCTTACTCTTTTACTTCGTTGCACTTTCCGCCTTCAGATCTCATTTTGCAATCAATCTTGAAGGGATTGACAACCCTTTACAGCGTTGGGTGCAAGCTCAATTGTGTTTGCGCAGGTACTCTGGACTTGACGAGATTCTCCTACTGGATTGATACCTTGGTTCTCAAACTGAGGGAAATACTTATTGCTCTGTCACTACTGGAATCCAGTAATTTGCCATCAGCCAGTTCTTTGCCATCTGCTAGCTGATGGCAAAGAAGCTCTTTGCCGTCAGCTGACCTAAAGCGGACGGTAAAGGGGTCACAGATGGTAAACAGAATGTTTGCCATCGGCCAGGGCTTTGCCGCCTGCCTGCGGACGGCAAAGATACCTAGGGCAGACGGCAAAGAGGGTAGATGGGTCCCACTAGACCTTGGGCCTGGCCAGGTCCAATAGACGGGCTCTTTGCCGTCCGCCTGGCCTTTGCCATCCGCCATGGGGCCATTTGCCGTCCGGGGGCAGACGGCAAAGCTGACGTCCCTATAACGGTCGTCTCCCCCTAGCCCCTCGCTCCACTACCCCACTCCCCACTCTGTCTCTCTCTCCACCGTCGTGCGCGCCTCCCTCCTGCACCACCGGCGGCCGGCCACCCCTGCGCCGCCCCTATGCCGACCCCTGCGCCACCCCCTGCGCCGCCCCTCCCCTCACCTGCACCGGCACCGCCCACTCCCCTCACCGGCTCCTCGCGCCGCCCCTCCTCTCACCAGCTGCAGGCGCCGCCCACTCCCCTCACCGGCCCCCGGCGCCGCCCACACCCCTCACCGGCTCCCGGCGCCGCCCCCTCCTCTCATCAGCTGCAGGCGCCGCCCACTCCCCTCACCGGCCCCCGGCGCCGCCCACTCCCCTTACCGGCTCCCGGCGCCACCCCCTCCCCTCACCGGATCCCGTCGCCGCCCCCTCCCCTCAACGGTTCCCGGCGTAGGCCCCTCCCCTCATCGGCGTCCCCAACTTCGGTGAGTGCCTCCGGTACCCTATTTTTTCAGTTTTTTTCTTTTAAATTAGATAGTTAATTTAGATAGTTAGTTTATTAGGTTACTACTAGTTTAGCTTAATTCGGTTAGTGCAAGATGAGAAGAAAATGAAGAAGAAGAGGAGGAGGAGAAGAAGAAAAGAAGAAGAAGAAGAAGAAGAAGAAGAAGAAGAATAAAAGGAAGAAGAAGAAGAAGAAGAGAAACAAGAAGAAGAAGAAAAAGAGAAGAGTAGAAGAAGAGTAGTAGAGGAGAGGAGGACGAGAAGAAGAAGAAAAAGAGGATGAGGAGGAGGAGAAGAAAGAAGAGGAGAAAGGAAAAGAAGGAGCTATATTTTAGTTACTTAGTGATATAGATTCTGTTTTTGTTATTTTTTTGCTGTTTAGTGCTATATAGGTTTAGCGATAGGTTTAGTTAGCTTGGTTAGTTAGGTTAGTTAGTTAGTTCGCTTAATAGAAAGAAGAGGAAGAAGAAGAAGAGGAGGAGGAGGAGCAGACGAGAAGAGGAGGAGGAGGAGAACAAGAAGAAGAAGAAGAAGAAGAAGAAGAAGAAGAAGAAGAAGAAGAGAAGACAATAATAAGGAGAAGAAGAAAAGAAGAAGATAAGGAGAGAAGAAGAAGAGAAGAAGAATAAGAAGAGAAGAAGAGAAGAAGACATAATTAGCCCATTTAGCTCCAAAATGCCATAATAAGCTCAAAATGGCATAAGAACCTTGGTTACCTCATTAATATTATAATCTTAGCTTGTTTTCCTCTAAAATGGCATAATTAGCCCATATAGCTCCAAAAAGACATCATTAGATCATTTAGCTCCAACAAGAGGAGAAGAGGAGAAGAAATAGGAAAAATGAAAAAAAAGAAGAAGAAGAGAAGAAAAAGACCTTCTCCTCCTTCTCCTTCTTCTCCTCCTCCTCCTTCTCCTCCTTCTCCTCCTTCTTGATTTCTTCTTCTCCTCCTCCTCCTCTTTCTTATCCTCTTTTATATTATCCTTGCTTTAATTTCCCCAAGAATGATATAATTAGCCCATTTAGCTCCAAAATGCAATAATAACCTCAAAATGGCATAAGAACCTTGGTTAGCTCATGAATATTATATACTTAGCTTGTTTTCCACTAAAATGACATAATTGGAATATTTGTGTTGATCAGGTGGATTTACATGTGATATGTAACATCCCAAAATTATAAATTTTTGAATGTTAATATAATTATTAGATTGATTGTTTGTTTGTTTGCAGAGTGACTGAAACTTGTGTGAAATTTGAAACTTTTCGAAACTTTTGAATGAGAGGGATTAAAATGACTTTCCCCTTCTCCGGTGAATTCAAATTCAAGCTTTTAAAAGCCGAGAGAGAAGATGACATGACTTCTTCAATTACAAAGAATTTGATTGGAGATATTTGCATTGAATTCTTTTGCATTTCCATTCGTTTTCTTCGTGCAAGAAATGCCGGGAAATTCTTTCGTCTTTTGTTTTGCATTTCCATCGCGCGAGAAAAGTCCGGAGAAAACTCTCATGCACGCAAGAGAGAGAGCGGAGGAAAATGACACTCCAAAAGTGCGGGCAACTTTTTGAAATATTTGAGCCAAGAAAACCCAAAGTTCTTTTGCAAAAATAATTGCAAAAAGAAATACCAAATTTGGGAATTTCTGAAAAAAACATTTTTTCAAGTTTATATTTTGGCTTTAAAAAAATGTTATTCGGGTGGAGATTCTTTTTCTGATTTTTATGATATATAATATCATATATAAGTATATTGATTTATTTTCTTTTTTGGCTTTTATATTTTTCTGTTTGGAAAGGTTTAACAAAAGGAAAGCTTTTTTTTAATTTTTTTTTCTAACCCACCGCTGCCCTGGGCGTGCCTTAGCCCTGCCCGAGCCCCCTCTCTCCCCCAAGTCCCCTTCCTTCTTTCTTCTCCCTCCTCCTTCCTTCTTTCTCTGCACCGAAACCGAGCCCCTCTCCCTCCCAGCGATTTCCTTCCCCCTGCCCACCCCCTCCTAAGCCTATATATACCCCACCCCGAGCCACCCCTTCCCAACCCTAGCCGCCGCCGCCGCCACGAGCCTCGCCGGTGCAGCAGCAGCCCGAGGTTGCGCCACCCTTCGGCCGCCCCGGAGAGAGCCCCCCCCGAGCCCCTTCGCTCCACCGCCGCCTCCCCCTCGGAGGAGGACCCCGCCGCCACCTCCCTGAAGCCCTACACCGCCCGGAGCCTCCCCTCCCTCGCCGGCCAGCTCTCCTCGCCGGTGCACCCCTCTACCAGCAAGGTAGCCTCTCTCTCTCCTCTATTATTTCATGCATTCTATTCTAGCCCTTAGATCCCATGCAACGGCCAGGATTAAAACACTAGTACCCCTTCGGTCTAATGAGAAAAACCAGTAGGTTTTTTTGTCACTGAAGTTTTAACCGGCGACTTTGCTAACCTTCGGCCGTTTGTCCGTAACTTTGAAACAAACAACCCCGCAACCAATAATAGCCTGACACGTGTAACTCTTTGTTAGCTCTAGTAGTTTTGTGTTTTTCTGTCTTTTTACAAAAACAGAAACTTTCAATTTTGTTTTGGCCACAACTGTTTATCCCTAAGTCCAATGACATTGATTCTTTGTCCAGTAGCTCACAAATTTCCTGTAGTTTTTAAAAACATGTAATTTGCCTATGTTTGAAATTTCCAAATGTAAGTTAGATCAGATTTACTTTAAACATTGTTTTGCCTATTCCAGGAGTTTAAAAATAGCTTTTAATTTGATTCCTTTTGGTACTGATCACTAGTGATCCGAAGTATCAGTGGTAAAAATGTCAGATTTGTTTGAGTATTGTAACTCATAATTGCATGTGAAACAATTTCTGTTTCACCATTTTTAGGATTTCGGCTAATTCCTTTTCGACTTTTGTTTTAAAATGTTTTCTTTATTATTTCAGAAAGATCATTATTGTTTTGTTTATGTTAGTTAACAGTACTTTTGAAACAAGTTTTTATTTTAGTTTTATTTGTTTTCATGAAATCAGTTCTAGCTCCGTAGTAACGTGCAATTGTTTTCACCGTTGTTTCAAATCCCGTTTGGGAATACTTTCAAAAAGTTTTGTGAAAAATACTTTATTTTCTCGTCGTTAAACTTATATCTTAGTTCCTTGTTATTATTTTCTGTTAGAACAAACTATTTAGTGTTTGACGTAGTAGAAGACTCGCTAGTCTTATTTGAAGTTTTCTTTGGTTTCCTATTCGCTCTCGCTTTTGTTTTGATTGCTAGAATGATTGCTAGTATGAGTGCTTATGTGAATGATATGTTGTTATATAGATTTCATCGGAGAGTGACGAGTAGTCTATCAAGTTATTTTCTCGAGAAATTCTTCTTCGTCAACATCACAGGCAAGTCACTTTGGTCATATCTTACCTATGTTTTCATTGAATGGTAGATCACCTCCTATGCCCAATTGCATGCTGCCTAGGTACTTGGAAAGTTTAGTGTAAGTTGTAGTATCATGTGGTAGGAACACAACAACCCCATTACTTGGCCCCGGGACGACAATTTCTTAATGCTATGCTTGAGTAGACGGGTTACCGGTTGAGTATATATCACGAGTGATGCGAGGTTGATATAATAATCAAGACCTCCGACGCAATGCAACTCTGGGTGAAGGGCGGTTGATCGGCTCCGTGGAAAACCCAGTGGATGCCCGGGATGCTGGAGAGGCCATGTCATCCTGCGGAAAGCTTCACCCAGGCTCAAAGAGACGGACGGATATTTTCAAGACCCAAGGCTTACCTGCACAGCCACAAGTCATTATGGGCTCTGGCTTGGTTGGACAACGCGGCGACTCTGGACAGGCGGTGCTAGCAGATGTAGACGAACGGTAGGAATGGATGGGCACTGACAGGGATTCAGAGGGACCCGTTGAAAGACCATGTTTTGATCATCCAGTCTTCTAACACCCTAAAGTGCAAGGACATACACGGAGGCCATCAAATCTTGTGGGGAACGTGTGCAAAACTCTGTAGAGTACTCAACCTATTCGATTAGCCATGTCCACGGTCATGGACAACTTGAGCCAAAGGAACTGAAGTTACCTGGATTTCTCAACACCATTAAATATATTTGATGAGGGTAATTATTGACAACTCGGGTACGAGAATTGGTTGGCGGAACCATCTCGTTAACAACAAACAATGTAGTAATATTTTGCTTTTAGCCCTCTCTTGATGTAGGAGAAAACTTGCTTTTCGCTAAAAACTTATAGCCCCACCTGCCAAATATGCATGTAGAGATAGTTGGTTATTAGTTTACTCCTCTCTTATGTGACTTGCCGGCATATTCAATATGCTGACCTACACGGCTCCAACGTCTTATGTTGCAGATATCTTTCTTCGACGAGTAAGAGTACGATTCAGGGTTACGGTCTACACTCAACTTGCCGTTGGTGTATACTGGGACTCCACTCCCTGACCGCTTCCACTGAGATATTAAGGTATATATCAGTTTTACGCTATTTACATGTGATTGAACTTTGATATATACATTGATGTACTATGTGTGCCAGCATACTGATCCAGGGATGGCACAGAAACACAGAGGCTTGACACATTTTGAGTCGGGTCGCTACAAAAATGGTATCAGAGCACATGTTGACTGTAGGACGTGACCCTAGAAACTAGAAATTTCTTAGGATAGGATCTCTCAAAAAAAATCTTATTTTCAACAACACCTTTTACTTCTCATCTCTTCTGATTTCATCAAATGTTCTCTCTCACCTCCAATAGTTAGACAATACCCTTGCCCCTTTGACCTCATGAAGAATCAACGGAGTTCTACTTCAAAGTAAAGAGGATTTCATCATGCAATTGAAGCTACACCAACAATAGACTCTCAAAACCCGAACAACTCAAAGACCCTGAAGTGTCCGAATAATTATATGACCATTAGAAGTCCAAACCCCTTTTATGTACCCACCTTAGATACGATGAATTGTGAGCCGTCATTGGTGTGTGTTTTCCGACGGCCACAACAAAAATTTATTCTCAAAAATATTGTTTGTATTGTGTGTATCTCCCTCCCTCTATTACCCGTCTCATCCCCAAAACCTCAACCCTACCAGATGGAGTATGAAGCTGGACTTGTAGTCTCTGGACCAATGACCCAACTGGAAGCTGAAATATGGATTCAGAACATGGAGAACCACTTCGGGAGTAACTTAATCTCAAGGAAGTATGAAGTGGAACATGCTCTCCAGTACTTTACCCAAAGTGCTGCTATCTAGTGGAAAATACATCATGCCATACAAGGATTTAGTGGAGCAAAAACTTGGGACGAATTCAAGAACACTCTGTTAAGTTCCCATCTTATTCAGAAGTGCTATGATAATCCGAAGAAGAAGACTTGTGCATGCAAGATCTGTGGAGAAATCGGACACACCGACGAGGAACACAAGGATGGATGCACTCATTGTGAAGAAAATCACCCAGCTGAGGAATGCCCAACTAGTCAGGTGACTTGTTTCTTGTGTGAAGGAACCACCCACTACCCAGCTCAGTGTCACATTTACCCCAAGGTACAACAAGTTGTCAAGCACCAGAAAGATGCAGTGAAGGAAACCCTCAAGAAGAAGATTTTAGAAGAACCGGTGATGATTGAAAATATTGAAGACCCTGATGGACAAGGTCTGACCAGATTTTTCTCCAATGCATGCTACTCATGTGGAGAAGAAGGACATTATTTACAGGACTACACGAAGAGAAGCCAAGAGTA
This sequence comes from Hordeum vulgare subsp. vulgare, assembly GCF_904849725.1. NCBI lineage: Eukaryota > Viridiplantae > Streptophyta > Magnoliopsida > Poales > Poaceae > Hordeum > Hordeum vulgare. The sequence goes on from NC_058518.1 coordinate 206,595,465, forward strand.
TCTGGGATACTTCCCGACGGAAGAAGTGGAGTTTGATCCACTTGAAATAGAAGAACAGGCCAAAATAAAGGAGTCCGGAAAGAAGAAAAAGTACCCTCGGAAGAACGAAATCTCTGCAGACATAGACCTGAGTCATGTCAGATGTTACAAGTGTATGAAATTTGGCCACCACAAATACATGTGCTCAGGAAGGAAGCCGGGAACCCAAGGAGCAAAAGCAGAAGCTAAGAAGCCTCGAGACTTGTTAGAAATCATTTGTTTTTGCTGCAAGGAAGCAGGACATTTTGCCAGCGATTGTCCACAAAGGAAGAAAGCTAGAATGGAGTAGTTAAGTTTTGACCATGGCAATAAGTGTAATCTGAAGCACTCTTGTTTTTCATGAGATCATGAAGTAAAATTTTTGTAACAGAAGTCCCTAAGATTGTAATAACAACATGAATAAATGGAAGTTATTGTCTCATGATTGTCTATGTTGAAACTGTATGCGTTGTTTCTCTACGAGCAAAGATCTATGAACATTATGAGGATATGAGAAAATATGGTCTATGCAGGCATGAGTATAATTCATTTTAAGTGTGGTAGTAATCGGTAAACCCACAAGATCCACTAAGTAGGAGTGTACCATGATTTCCAAGGAGACACATACATTCCTCTGAGTACCTATTTACTGACACCTGTAGATGACAACTCTCAACGAGTCAATCCTCAAGGGCCCAGAAACGATCATGACCCTGACCAGTGAGCATGATTACCCGAAAATCCTGAAGGACTTGATGAAGCACATTCACCTTGAAGGAGATGCAGTCTACAAAGGCTACCCATTCATGGAAAATGGAGTGGAACTTTGGTACGTGGAAGTACACCTCCACCATGTGAAAGGAGTTTGTCCAAAGACTATGGGGCAATACTTTTTCATTTCACGTGTACCACAAGCAACCTTCTTTGATGCTGTTCGTGAAGCTGCCATGGAAGCCATACGTCAAATTGGAGAAATACTTGAAGCAAGACTCCGTCATACCCAGGAATACCTGAGTGAAGTACGTGCGGAAATGATGGAGATGAAGCTCATGACCACCATGATGAAGCAAAAGATGGATGATTTCAAGGAGCACATTGGAAAGTTCGAGTGGAACTAAAGTACATCCAAGAGAGGCAGATGAATAAAGTTGGCAGAAATGCTTGACCATACCGAACAATGTGGATGGCAGCATTTGTAATAGAGTACTTTTGAATTGGAGTTTTTGATAATAAATTAAGGATGTAATAAAGGATTGATTATGAAATGCATATGATTTATAGAAGAAGCTATGATGGATCAGCAAACATTTTTCTTAGGAGCATACGAAAACCTGAGAGTTGTGAAGATACGATAGATGTTTCGCTCAGCTTGCAGAACCAATGGATTATCCGAACTTCGTTCGTGGACAAGAGAAATTCTGCAACGCTTGTGAGGATGCCCAAGTGTTAGAATGCGAGATTCGCTAAACCTTATACAGAGAAATGATTTGGGTGCGGAATGGATTGATCACCATGACGACTTACTCTTATCATTTATCTTGCTATTCAGAATGGTAAATCTGAGAGACTTACCCATATAGAGAGACGACGTTCTTTGAAGCTTTTGTTTAAGCCTTAGAATGGTATAAGAAAAGCCCATGTACATGGCACTTGTTGTCACGCGTAAGAAATTTTACGGTGAGGATGAAACCAAGACCCCTCTCTGTGCAGGATAACCACAAATGGTAGACCACCATGAGAACCATCGATAGGTTATTTAGAATTGACCACGAGACTGTCAGTTAAGAAGACCCAGTGACAGAAGAAGCTTATATCAACGCGAGAGCATCACCAAAGGATTTAATATGAAGACTGTGCGATGTCAGTTGCCAAAACCCCAGAGGATCGTTAAAGCATTTTGAGGGACCAGTATCTCTCATTTTAAGTGTGGTAGCATCCCACCTTGCCGGAGATTGGATTTGTTAGAAGACCCCCAAACCCTAACCTTGCCTTCTAGCCTCTTCGAATCTCGAGGACGAGATTCATTTTAAGTGTGGTAGTTTGTAACATCCAAAAATTATAAATTTTGGAATGTTAATATAATTATTAGATTGATTGTTTGTTTGTTTGCTGAGTGACTGAAACTTGTGTGAAATTTGAAACTTTTCAAAACTTTTGAATGAGAGGGAATAAAATGACTTTCCCCTTCTCCGGTGAATTCAATTCAAGCTTTTAAAAGCCAAGAGAGAAGATGACATGACTTCTTCAATTATAAAGAATTTGAATGGAGATATTTGCATTGAATTCTTTTGCATTTCCATTCGTTTTCTTCGTGCAAGAAATGCCGGGAAATTCTTTCGTCTTTTGTTTTGCATTTCCATCGCGCGAGAAAAGTCCGGAGAAAACTCTCTTGCACGCAAGAGAGAGAGCGGAGGAAAATGACACTCCAAAAGTGCGGACAACTTTTTGAAATATTTGAGCCAAGAAAACCCAATGTTCTTTTGCAAAACGAAATACTAAATTTGGGAATTTCTGAAAAAAACATTTGGAGATTCTTTTTCTGATTTTTTTGATATATAATATCATATATAAGTATATTGATTTATTTTCTTTTTTGGATTTTATATTTTTCTGTTTGGAAAGGTTTAATAAAAGGAAAGCTTTATTTTTATTTTTATTTTCTAACCCACCGCCGCCCTGGGCGTGCCTTCGCCCTGCCCGAGCCCCCTCTCTCCCCCAGGTCCCCTTCCTTCTTTCTTCTCCCTCCTCCTTCCTTCTTTCTGTGCACCGAAACCAAGCCCCTCTCCCTCCCAGCGATTTCCTTCCCCCTACCTCTCTCTCCTTTCCATAGCCCACCCCCTCCTAAGCCTATATATTCCCCCACCCCCGAGCCACCCCTTCCCAACCCTAGCCGCCGCCGCCTCCACGAGCCGCCGCCGCCACGAGCCTCGCCGGTGCAGCAACAGCAGCATCAGCCCGAGGCTCCGCCACCCTTCGGCCGCCCCGGAGAGAGCCCCCCCTGAGCCCCTTCGCTCCACCGCCGCCTCCCCCTCAGAGGAGCACCCCGCCGCCACCTCCCCGAAGCCCTCCACCGCCCGGAGCCTCCCCTCCCTCGCCGGCCAGCTCTCCTCGCCGGTGCACCCCTCTGCCAGCAACGGTCAGGATTAAAACACTAGTACCCCTTCGGTCTAATGAGAAAATCCAGTAGGTTTTTTTTGTCACTTAAGTTTTAACCGGCGACTTTGCTAACCTTCGGCCGTTTGCCCGTAACTTTGAAACAAACAGCCCCGCAGCCAATAATAGCCTGACACGTGTAACTCTCTGTTAGCTCTAGTAGTTTTGTGTTTTTCTGTCTTTTTACAAAAACAGAAACGTTCAATTTTGTTTTGGCCACAACTTTTTATCCCTAAGTCCAATGACATTCATTCTTTTTCCAGTAGCTCACAAATTTCCTGTAGGTTTTAAAAACATATAATTTGCCTATGTTTGAAATTCTCAAATATAAGTTAGATCAGATTTAGTTTAAACCTTGTTTTGCCTATTCCAGGAGTTTAAAAATAACTTTTAATTTGATTCCTTTTGGTACTGATCACTAGTGATCCTAAGTATCAGTGGTAACAATTTCAGATTTGTTTGAGTATTTTAACTCATTATTTCATGTGAAAAATTTCTGTTTCACCGTTTTTAGGATTTCGGCTAATTCCTTTTCGACTTTTGTTTTAAAATATTTTCTTTATTATTTCAGAAAGATTATTATTGTTTTGTTTATGTTAGTTAACAGTAGTTTTGCAACAAGTTTTTATTTTAGTTTTATTTGTTTTCATGAAATCAATTCTAGCTCTGTACTAACGTCCAATTGTTTTCACCGTTGTTTCAAATCCCGTTTGGGAATACTTTCAAAACGTTTTGTGAAAAATACTTTATTTTCTCTTAGTTAAACTTATATCTTAGTTCCTTGTTATTATTTTCCGTTAGACAAAACTATTTAGGGTTTGACGTAGTAGAAGACTCGCTGATCTTATTTGAAGTTTTCTTCGGTTTCCTATTCGCTCTCGCTTTTGTTTTGATAGCTAGAATGATTGCTAGTATGAGTGCTTATGTGAATTATATGTTGTTATATAGATTTCATTGGAGAGTGACGAGTAGTCTATCAAGTTATTTTCTCGAGAAATTCTTCTTCGTCAACATCACAGGCAAGTCACTTTGATCATATCTTACCTATGTTTTCATTGCATGGTAGATCACCTCCTATGCCCAATTGCACGCTGCCTAGGTACTTGGAAACTTTAGTGTAAGTTGTAGTATCATGTGGTAGGAACACAACAACCCCGATACTTGGCCCCGGGACGACAATTTCTTAATGCTATGCTTGAGTAGACTGGTTACCGGTTGAGTGTATATCACGAGTGATGCGAGGTTGATATAATAATCAAGACCGGACTAAGACAAGATTTTCAAGACCTCGGACGCAATGCAACTCTGGGTGAAGGACGGTTGATCGGCTCCCTGGAAAACCAAGTGGATGCCCGGGATGCTGGAGAGGCCATGTCATCCTGCGGAAAGCTTCACCCAGGCTCAAAGAGACGGACGGATATTTTCAAGACCCAAGGCTTACCTGCACAGCCACAAGTCATTATGGGCTCTGGCTTGGTTGGACAACGCGGCGACTCTGGACAGGCGGTGCTAGCAGATGTAGACGAACGATAGGAATGGATGGGCACCGACAGGGATTCAGAGGGACCCATTGAAAGACCATGTTTTGATCATCCGGTCTTCAAACACCCTGAAGTGCGAGGACATACACGGAGGCGAACAAATCTTGTGGGGAACGTGTGCAAAACTCTACAGAGTACTCAACCTAATCGATTAGCCGTGTCCACGGTCATGGACAACTTGAGCCAAAGGAACAGAAGTTATCTGGATTTCTCAACACCATTAAATATATTTGATGAGGGTAATTATTGACAACTCGGGTACGAGAATTGGTTGGCGGAACCATCTCGTTAACAACAAACAATGTAGTAATATTTTGCTTTTAGCCCTCTCTTGATGTAGGAGAAAACTTGCTTTTCGCTAAAAACTTATAGCCCCACCTGCCAATTATGCATGTAGAGATAGTTGGTTATTATTTTACTCCTCTCTTATGTGACTTGCCGGCATATTCAATATGCTGACCTACACGGCTGCAACGTCTTATGTTGCAGATATGTTTCTTCGACGAGTAAGAGTACGATTCAGGGTTACGGTCTACACTCAACTTGCCGTTGGTGTATATTGGGACTCCACTCCCTGACCCCTTCATTTACTGTGGCTCGGTTTCCGGATGAAACTTTCTAGATTTAGGTAATTCAATTAATTTATCAGTATGCATCTCCCGTTCGAAAGGGCGACATCTATAAATACGCATGTCTTTGCATATTTATAACCGCCATCCTTTCGAATTGTCCAACATTATCCATGGACAGCCCGAGTACGTGTAGATTGGGTTCGTTTTCCCGTATGTTGTGCTCTGGATCCGATGCGGAATTTCGTCAGTGCCTCCCTGTTGTTCTCCGGATGCACATCCTATCTGTTTATTGTGGAGACGTGCATCAGGCGAACAGCTGGGAGGTGCTGCCGAAATTTTGCGTTGGATCCGGAGCAGAGCATGGGAAAACGAACCCAATCTACACATACTCGGGTGGGATTAGGACCTATCTTTACCTATTAGCATGTAGGTTGCCTGGACGTAATAAAAATGGCGAACCTGATTAACCGATGAATATAAATGCTAAATTATATATAAATATATTTCTTCTGTCTTTAGTAGCTATGCCAGATGAGTGATCGTGCGTGGATGTATACCGGTCACCCTAGTCAGAAAGAGATGATGAAAGAATGGTTTGTAAAAACAAAGAAATTTGTGAAAGCCGCATTCGCAAATGACCAGGAAACAAACTATTGCCCCTGTCCTAGATGCGACAACTATAAAAAGACGACACATGCTGTAATGATTAAACACCTACAGAGGAGGGGTTTTAAGCCTAATTATACGGTGTGGACATTTCATGGTGAGTCTATACAACGCACAAGAGCTGAGGTGGTCCGTCGTCGCACGGACGAGCATGCTACCTGGATCGAAGACATCGTGCAAGACTTTGATGATGCTCGGGATTCGGAAGATGAGATGGAGGAATTTGCAAAGGCCTTTTATGAAATGTTGGAGTCTTCAAAACGTCCTCTCCATGAGCACACTGAGCTCTGTCAGCTGGATGCAATTGCACAAGTAATGGCTCTGAAGGCTCAGTTCAACTTGGGAAGAGAATTCTATGACGCGATGATGACACTATTTGGACGCTTCCTACCCAAAGGCCATGTCATGCTTGCAAACCTGTACCAGTCGGACAAAATACTTCGTGTACTTAAGATGCCCTATGAGAAGATAGATGCATGTGAGAAAGGATGTGTCTTAGTTAGAAGGAGTATGCACACTTGGACCATTGTCCCAATTGCGAGTCTTGCACGTATCTTGTGGTAGACAATGGTATGGGTGAGAAGAGGCAGACCAAAATCGCAGTTAGTGTTCTTCGGTATATGCCAATCGTACCAAGACTTCAACGTCTTTTCATGGTCGAAGAGACAGCCAGACATATGACATGGCACAAATTGGGCAAAAGAACCGAACTAGATGCGGATGGGAATAAGATGATGGTACACACATCGGATGGGGAAGCGTGGAAACATTTCGATGGATTGCATCAGGATAAAGCGGCAGATCCAAGGAATCCTCGAGTCTGCGCCGCCACGGATGGTTTTAATCCCTTCGGCACGACGGCAACCCAATACAGTTGTTGGCATGTATTTGTCATTCCACTCAATCTCCCCCCCGGACAGATTAAGCAAAGAAAGAACATATTTCTGACGTTGATAATTCCAAGGCCCAATTATCCGGGGAAGAATATGAATGTGTACCTGCAACCGCTTAAGGATGAATTGGAAGAAGCTTGGGATAATGGGGTCAAGACATACGATGCCGCTAGAAAAGAAAACTTCAAAATGCATGTGTGGTACATGTACTCTATGCACGACTTGCCATCGTATGCGCTATTCTCCGGATGGTGTGTGCATGGAAGGTTCCCTTGCCCCCAATGCAAGGCAGCTCTTCAGTTTCATTGGTTGCAGGAGGGTCAGAAGTATTCTTCCTTTGACTTGCATAGACAGTCCTGGATCCTAACCATCAGTTCAGAAAAGACAAGAAGAACTTTACCAAAGGTAAAGTTGTCACAAACTTGGCACCACCTGCGTTCACAGGCCAACAGATCCTCGATCAGTTAAACGTCCTCGAGCCTGATCCAGAGCGTCCAGGGTATTTCAAGGGGTATTAGCCCATTTAGCCCCAAAATGCCATAATAACCTCAAAATGGCATAAGAACCTTGGTTAGCTCATGAATATTATATACTTAGCTTGTTTTCCTCTAAAATGGGATAATTAGCCCATTTACCTCAAAAAGACATAATTAGGTAATTTAGCTCCAACAAAAGGAGAAGAGGAGAATAAATAGGAAAAATGAAAAGAAAGAAGAAGAAGAAGAAGAAGAAGAAGAGAACAAGAAGGAGGAGGAGAAGGCCAAGGACCTTCTAGTCCTTCTCCTCCTCCTCCTTCTCCTCCTTCTCCTCCTTCTTCTTGACTTCTTCTTCTTCTCCTCCTCTTCCTCTTTCTTCTCCTCTTCCGTATTATCCTTGCTTTAGTTTCCCCAACAATGACATAATTAGCCCATTTAGCTCCAAAATGCCATAATAAGCTCAAAATGGCATAAGAACCTTGGTTAGCTCATGAATATTATATACATAGCTTGTTTTCCTCTAAAATGGGATAATTAGCCCATTTAGCTCCAAAAAGACATAATTAGGTAATTTAGCTCCAACAAGAGGAGAAGAGGAGAATAAATAGGAAAAATGAAAAGAAAGAAGAAGAAGAAGAAGAAGAAGAAGAAGAAGAGCAGAAGGAGAAGGAGGAGGGGGAGAAGGAGAAGGCCAAGGACCTTCTAGTCCTTCTCCTCCTCCTCCTTCTCCTCCTTCTCCTCCTTCTTCTTGATTTCTTCTTCTTCTTCTCCTCCTCATCTTTCTTCTCCTCTTTCATATTATCCTTGCTTTAATTTCCCCAACAATGACATAATTAGCCCATTTAGCTCCAAAATACCGTAATAAGCTCAAAATGGCATAAGAACCTTGGTTAGATCATGAATATTATATACTTAGCTTTTTTCCCTCTAAAATAGGATAATTAACCCATTTAGCTCCAAAAAGACATAATTAGGTAATTTAGGTCCAACAAGAGGAGAAGAGGAGAAGAAATAGGAAAAATGAAAAGAAAGAATAAGAAGAAGAAGAAGAGAAGAAGGAGAAGGAGGAGGAGGAGGAGGAGAAGCCAAGGACATTCTAGTCCTTCTCCTCCGCCACCTTCTCCTCCTTCTCCTCCTTCTTCTTGATTTCTTCTTCTTCTCCTCCTCCTCCTCTTTATTCTCCTCTTTCATATTATCCTTGCTTTAATTTCCCCCAACAATGACATAATTAGCCAATTTAGCTCCAAAATGCCATAATAAGCTTGATTAGCTCATGAATATTATATTCTTAGCTTGTTTTCCTCTAAAATGGGATAATTAGCCCATATAGCTCCAAAAATACATAATTAGGTAATTTAGCTCCAACAAGAGGATAAGAGGAGAATAAATAGGAAAAATGAAAAGAAAGAAAGAAGAAGAAGAAGAAGAGAAGAAGGAGAAGGAGGAGGAGGAGGAGGAGAAGGCCAAGGAACTTCTAGTCCTTCTCCTCCTCCTCCTCCTCCTTCTCATCCTTCTTCTTGATTTCTTCTTCTTCTCGTCCTCCTCCTCCTCTTTCTTCTCCTCTTTCATATTATCCTTGCTTTAATTTCCCCAACAATGACATAATTAACCCATTTAGCTCCAAAATGCCATAATAAGCTAAAAATGGCATAAGAACCTTGGTTAGCTCATGATTATTATATTCTTAGCTTGTTTTTCGCTAAAAATGACATAATTAGCTCAAAAACATCATATTTTGTTCTTCTTCTGACTTTCTTAGTCACATTTTTGAAGATTGGATATACTACATGCATGGAAGCTGGCATTCATGGAGTTGAACAATGTCGATGGATGAACTTTATATGTATATCATCTAGTTTTCATTTGAGTTGATGAACAATGTTGAACTATATGTATATGTATATATGGATAAACAGTGCAATACTTTGTATGTTAGTTCTTTCGATATATGGGGATGTACATTGATTTATATGTATATCATATATGTGTGGTGAATTATATATATGTGTTGGCAAGTATATGTGTGGTGAACTATATATCATATATGTGTGGTGAATTATATAAATGTGCTGTCAAATATATATATATATGTGTGTGTGTGTGTGTGTGTTGTGAAATAATATAAAACAAAAAAAACAGGTACCATATGGGCTCTTTGCCGTCTGCCAGCTGATGGCAAAGACCTGTGCCATGAGCTGGCAGATGGCAAAGGTGCCACATGGCACCCAGCTGTGCATCCTAGGGTGTCTATATAGGCTCTTTGCCGTCTGCCTCCAGGGTGGAAAGACGGCAAAGAAGAGGGCACAGAGGAGGGGGGGAGGAGGACGCAGACGGCAAAGAGTGGAGGGGGGAGGAGGAGGGAGACGGCAAAGAATAAGGGGGAGGCAGACGGCAAAGAATAAGGGGGAGGCAGAGGCAAAGCCTCCGTTAACCCCTAACGGAGGCAACGCCTGTCGGCTGCCGTCTCGAGCACTTTGCCGACTGCTCCTATGGAGAGCTGACAGCAAAGCTCTTTGCCGTACGCTTTGTGGGGACAGACGACAAAGAAGGTACGATGTCATCGTAGGCCGATGAATAAATTTTGCCGGCTGTGAAATTCTTTGCCGTTTGTGGTATTCTCTTTGTCGTCCGGTATTTAGTCTTTGCCGTCTGTGATGGCAGACGGCAAAGAAGCTGATTCCTGTAGTGTGTGCTACATCACCCTTTCCTCTTCAAGGGAAAAACCAATGCAAGCAAGTCTCCGTCAACGTGTCAATTTCTGGCGCTGTTGTTTGAGAAGTAACAAGAAGAATTTCTGGCGCCGTTACCGGGGAGGATCAAGTCAAGAACTCAGCCAAGTAAGTGTCGCAAACTCATCTCTTGCTTTTACTTTTTTTTCCTCTCGTTTTCCTCTCCTCCACTTCTGAAAAACAAAAATTTACAAAAAGTTTGCCCTTTTCTTCGTTTGCCTTTTTCATTTGCCTTTTCGTTCGCCCTTTTCTCTCGCGTGCTCCTTGTTCGCTTGTGCGCTTGCTTGCTTGCTGAAGTCAGCATGACTGAAAACACCAACCTTTGTGACTTCTCGAATACTAATATTAATGATTTTATTAGTACTCCGATTGCTCTCGCCACTAGTGCGGAGTCATATGAAATCAATGCCGGTTTGCTAAATCTTGTTATGAAAGAGCAATTTTCCGGCCTTCCTAGTGAAGATGCCGCATCCCATCTTAATACCTTCATAGAGCTTTGCAATATGCAAAAGAAGAAAGATGTGGATAATGATGTGATTAAATTAAACTTTTTTTCCTTTCTCGTTGCGAGATAGAGCAAAAACTTGGTTTTCATCTTTGCTCAAAAATAGTATCGATTCTTGGGATAAGTGCAAAGATGGTAATATATCCAAGTATTTTCCGCCGGCTAAGATTATCTCTCTCCATAATGATATCATGAATTTTAAGCAACTTGATCATGAACATGTTGCACAATCTTGGGAGAGAATGAAATTGATGATTAGAAATTGTCCCGCTCATGGCTTGAGTCTTTGGATGATTATACAAATCTTCTACGCTGGCTTGAATTTCGCTTCTAGAAATATCTTGACTCCGCCTCAGGTGGAACGTTCATAGAAATCACGTTAGGAGAAGCCACAAAACTCCTAGACAATATCAGGACGAACTACTCTGAGTGGCACACTGAAAGGTCACCTACTAGTAAGAAGGTACATGCTATAGAAGAAATTAACTCGTTGAGTGCTAAGATGGATGAGTTAATGAATTTGGTTGCTAGTTGAAGTGCTCCTTTAGATCCTAATGATATGCCCTTGTCTTCCTTGATTGAGAGTAGCAACGCTAGCTTGGAATTTTGTTGGCAGGAATAATTTTGGCAACAACAATGCTTTTAAAGGAAACTATGTTCCTAGGCCTTTTCCTAGTAACCCCTCTAATAACTTTGGCAACTCCTACAACAATACTCATGGAAATTACAATAGATTACCCTTTGATCTAGAGAGTAATATCAAAGAGTTTATCAACTCGCAAAACATTTTCAATGCGTCCATAGAGGAAAAACTACTCAAAATTGACGATTTGGCTAAGAGCGTTGATAGAATGTCTAGTGACATTGATGCTTTGAAAGTTAGATGTGCTCCTCCCAAGATCAATATGGATGAAACTTTGAAAGCTATGCGTGTTTCCATGAGTGAGAGCAAAGAAAGAACCGCCCAAATTCGTGCTAGACATGAATGGCTTAAAAAGGCGTGTTCTCGTGATAAGAAACACAAAGATCTTAAAGTGCTTGGTGTGACTCCCATTGAATCTTTGTTTTCTTGTGTCAAGCCCAATGATGATGGGGCTGGATATGAATCCACTTTGGTTGAAAAACGCCCCAATGATTCGGAGTCCATCTATCTTGATGCTAAAAGCATTGAAAGTGGAGTAGAAGATATTAAAACTTTGCGTAGTAATGAAATTACTACTTTGGATTTCAAGGAATTCAATTATGATAGTTGCTCCTTGATTGAATGCATTTCCTTGATGCAATCCATGCTAAACTCTCCACACGCTTATAGCCAAAACAAGGCCTTTACCGATCATATCGTCGAAGCTACGATAAAATCTCTTGAAGAGAAACTTGAATTGGAAGTCTCTATCCCTAGAAAGCTTCATGATGAGTGGGAACCTACTATCAAAATCAAAAACTAGAATGCAATGCTTTGTGTGATTTGGGTGCTAGTGTTTCCGCGATTCCAAAGTATTTATGTGATGTTCTGGGTTTTAATGAGATTGAAGAATGTTCTCTTAATTTGCATCTTGCGGATTCTACTGTCAAGAAACCCATGGGAAGGATCAATGATGTTCTTATTATTGCAAATAGGAACTATGGACCCGCGGATTTCATTGTGCTTGACATTGATTGTAATCCTACATGCCCTATTATTCATGGTAGACATTTCCTAAGGACTATCGGTGCTATCATCGATATGAAGGAAGGGAATATTAGATTTCAATTTCCTTTAAAGAAGGGCATGGAGCACTTTCCTAGAAAGAAAATAAGATTGCGTTATGAATCCATGATGAGGGATACTTATGGTCTGAGCACCAAAGACGACGATACGTGATTTTATCGCCTTATGCCTATCTACGGGCATTAAACAATAGCGCCTGTTGGCAGGCAGCACAATGAATTTATCTTTTTCTTTCTGTTTTGTTGCGTCCACACCATCATAATTCTGTTATGATTGTGTTTTTTGTGTTCCTTTTTGTGTTTGAGCCAAGCAAAATCTTTATGACTAGTCTTGGTGATGGTTGTTTGATCCACAACGAAGACAGCGACGACAACAATGACAACAACAAAAATAACGAAGACAACGATGACGACGACGACAACTACAACAACAACAACAACAACAACAACAACAACGACGACGACGACGAGGACGACGACAACAACAACAACAACCACAAGAACAACCACCACCACAACTACAAAACTATAACAACAACAAAAACAACAACAACAACAACAACAACGACGACGACGACGACGACGACAACGACGACAAAAATGACAACGACGATAACAATGACAACAATGACAACAACGACAACTACGACAACAACAACAATAACAACGATGACGACAACATCGACAACAAGTACAATAGAGACACCAACAAAAATAATAAAAACAACAACGGCGATAACAATGCCGACAACAACAATAACAACAACGACGACGACAAGAACAACGACAACAACAACAACAATCACAACAACAACAAGAAGAACAACAACAACAACAAGAACAACAACAAAAACAACGACAACGACAACAAAAACAAAGACAATGACGACGACGATGAAGACGATGATGACGACAAGGACAAGGACAACAAAGACGATGACGACGAGGATGACAACGACTTCGACTTCGACGACGCCAACAACAATAACAACGACGACAACAACAACAATAACAACAAAAAAAACAGCAGCAACAACAACAACGACGATGACGATGACAACAACAACAACAACAACCACAACAACAACAACCACAACCACAACAACAACAACAACGACAACAACAATCACAACAAGGACAACAACAACAACAACCACAATAACAACAAACAACAACAACAGCAACAACACTAACAACAACAACAACAACAACAACAACAGCAACAACAACAACAACAATAACAACAACAATAACAACAACAACAACAACAACAACAACAATGACGACGATGACGACGATGACAATAATGAAGATGATGGCGGCGATGATGACGAGGACGACCACGATGATGACGATGACAACAACAACAACAACAACAACAACAACAACAACAACAACAACAGAAGCAACAGCTTCAACAAGAACACGAACAACAACAACAACAACAACAAAAAACAAAAACAACGACT
>NC_058518.1:206616693-206634193 GCF_904849725.1 Hordeum vulgare subsp. vulgare
GTTGTTCTCGTCATTGTCGTTGTTGTTGATGTTGTTGTTGTTGTTGTTGTCGTTGTTGTCGTTGTTGTCATTGTTGTTGTTGTTGTTGTTACCTTTGTTGTCGTTGTTCTTATCACTGTCATTGTGGTCATCGTCGCCGTCGTCGTTGTTGTTTTTGTTGTTGTTGTTGTTGTTGTTGTTGCTGTTGTTGTTGTTGGCGTCGTCTTCGAAGTCGTCGTCATTCTCATCCTCGTCGTCGTCGTCGCATTGTCTTCGTCTTTGTTGTTCTTGTTATTGTAGTTGTTGTTGTTGTTGTTATCGTTGTTGTCGTCGTTGTTGTTGTTGTTGTTATCATTGTTGTCGTTGTTCTCATCACTGTCATTGTGGTCATTGCTGTAATCGTTGTCATCGTCATTGTTGTCTTCGTCGCGTCGTCGTCGTCGTCGTCGTTGTTGTTGTTGTTGTTGTTGTAGTAGTCGTTGGTGTCGTCATCGTCGTTGTGTTTGTTGTTGTTGTTATCGTTACTATCGTTGTTGTCACTATTGTCGTTGTTGTTGTGGTTGTTGTTGTTCTCGCCATTGTCTTTGTTGTCGTCGGTATCATCGTCGTCATCGTGGTCATCGTCGTCGTCGTCATCGTTGTTGTTGTTGTTGTTGTTGTTGTTGTTGTTGTTGTGGTTAATGTTGTTGTTGTCATTGTTGTCATTGTTATCGTTGTTGCTGTTGTAGTTGTCTGTGTTCTCATTGTTCTCGTCATTGTCGTTGTTGTTGACGTTGTCGTCGTCATCGTTGTTGTTGTTGTTGTTGTTCTTGTTGTGTAGCGACCCGACTCAACACGACTCAAGCCTCTGTGTTTCTGGGCCATCCCTGGATCAGTATGCTGGCACACACAGTACATCAATGTATATATCAAAGTGCAATCACATGTAAATAGCATAAAACTGATATATACCTTAATTATCTCAGCGGAAGCGGTCAAGGGAGTGGAGTCCCAATAAACACCAACGACAAGTTGAGTGTAGACCGTAACCCTGAATCGTACTCTTACTCGTCGAAGAAAAACATCTGCAACATAAGACGTTGCAGCCGTGTAGGTCAGCATATTGAATATGCCGGCAAGTCACATAAGAGAGGGGTGAAAAGTAATCATCTATACTATATGCATATATGGCAGGTGGGGCTATAAGTTTTTAGCGTAAAGCAAGTTTTCTCCTACATCAAGAGAGGGCTAAAAGCAAAATGTTACTACATTGTTGGTTGTTAACGAGATGGTTCCGCCAACCAGTTCTCGTACCCGAGTTGTCAATAATTACCCTCATCAAATATATTTAATGGTGTTGAGAAATCCAGATAACTTCAGTTCCTTTGGCTCAAGTCGTCCATGACCGTGGACACGGCTGATCGATTAGGTTTTAGTACTCTGCAGAGTTTTGCACACGTTCCCCACAAGATTTGATCGCCTCCGAGTATGTCCTCGCACTTCAGGGTGTTTGAAGACCGGATGATCAAAACATGGTCTTTCAACGGGTCCCTCTGAATCCCTGTCGGTGCCCATCCGTTCCTACCGTTCGTCTACATCTGCTAGCACCGCCTGTCAAGAGTCGCCGCGTTGTCCAACCAAGCCAGAGCCCATAATGACTTGTGGCTGTGAAGGTAAGCCTTGGGTCTTCAAAATATCCGTCCGTCTCTTTGAGCCTGGGTGAAGCTTTCCGCAGGATGACATGGCCTCTCGAGCATCCCGGGCATCCACTGGGTTTTCCAGGGAGCCGATCAACCGTCCTTCACCCAGAGTTGCATTGCGTCCGAGGTCTTGAAAATCTTGTCTTAGTCCGGTCTTGATTATTATATCAACCTCGCATCACTCGTGGTATACACTCAACCGATAACCCGTCTACTCAAGCATAGCATTAAGAAATTGTCGTCCCGGGGCGAAGTATCGGGGTGTTGTGTTCCTACCACATGATACTACAACTGACACTAAAGTTTCCAAGTACCTAAGCAGCATGCAATTGGGCATAGGATGGTAGAACTATAATGCATAAAACATAGGTGATAGTATGATCAAAGTGACTTGCATGTGATGTTGACGAAGAATAATTTCTCAACAAAATAACTTGATAGACTACTCGTCACTCTCCGATGAAATCTATATAGCAAACATAGCATTCACATAAGCACTCATACTAGCAATCATTCTAGCAATCAAACAAAAGAGAGAGAGCGAATGAGAAACTGAAAGAAACTTCAAATAGAACTAAGGAGTTTTCTACTACATCAACCACTAAATAGTTTTGTCTAACAGAAAATAATAACAAGGAACTAAGATATAAGTTTAACTAAGATAACATAAAGTGTTTTTCACAAAACCTTTTGAAAGTATTCCCAAACGGGATTTGAAACAACGGTGAAAACAATTGCACGTTACTACGGAGCTAGAATTGATTTCATGATAACAAATAAAACTAAAATAAAAACTTGTTGCGAAACTACTGTTAATTAACATAAATAAGACAATAATGTTTCTGAAATAAGAAAGAAAATATTTTAAAACAAAAGTAGAAAAGGAATTAGCCGAAATCCTAAAAGAGGTGAAACAGAAATTGTTTCACATGAAACAGTGAGCTAAAATACTCAAACAAATCTGAAATTTTTACCACTGATAAATAAGATCACTAGTGATCAGTACCAAAAGGAATCAAATTAAAAGCTATTTTTAAACTCCTGGAATAAGAAAAACAAGCTTTAATTCAAATCTGATCCAACTCAATTTTTATAGATCCAAAGAGAGACAAATTATATATCTACGGAAACTGCATAAAATTTGTGATCCACGCAAAAGGAATCACCTAATTTGGAGTTATAGACTAATAGATATGAATTTTCTAAGATTGCAATTTTCTGAAAAAACTGCAATAAGGGATTTCGTGAATCTCACCTTGGGTGACACAGAGGAAGAACTCCGGCGAGGTAGCTGCTCCGGCGAGGTGGGGGGTCGCCGGCGGGGCGAGGAATCGGCGGAGGAGTAGCACGGCAGGGGGTGGGGCGCTGGAGAGGCTCGGCAGGGGTGATGGGGAAGCGCCACGAGACATACTGTACTCCGTTCTTGACAGGAAGATGAGGATGGTGGCGCCGTGGCTACGGGCAGGGAGAAGGCGAGGTGATGGGGAAAATGGAACGAGGAGAGGAGGGGCGTTCTTATAGGGTTGTGGGAGGCGCTGGGAGGGAAGGTGCTTCGCGAATCCCGGAGGTGGGGATTCTTCTCTCCATGGAAGGAAAACTTCCTCTGACGTGAGGGAGAGAGGAGGAAGAAGATGATCTTCTTGGGCCAGTGAAAGGAAAGTCTTAATGGGCCACCTGGAGTTTCCTAATAAAAACGATTCCTTTCCTATTTTTAAAACTAGGAAACTGAAACGTTAAAAAGGAAATCAAATCAATTCGGAATAAAGAGTTTTTATATACTAAAATTATCAGAAAAATAAAATATAGATGATGGGCATTTTTTCCACGGAAAAATAAAACTTCAGAAAAAATGTTTTTCCAAAAATCCCTAAAAGCATTATTTCTTTTCGTAAATAATTTTCAAATGATCCTCTAAGTTTGAGGGTGCAAATAACATTCAAAATGCCCGGGTATTTGAGGGTCATGTTCCTCCGCTCTTTAGAATGTATTTCCCGGCATTTCTTGCACGAAGAAAACGGATAGAAATGCAAGAGAATTCAAATGCAAATATCTCCGTTCAAATTATTTATAGTTGAAGAAGTCATGTCATCTTCTCTCTTCGCTTTTAAAAGCTTGAATTTGTATTCACCGGAGAAGGGGAAAGTCATTTTATTCCCTCTCATTCAAAAGTTTCGGAAAGTTTCAAATTTCACACAAGTTTCAGTCACTCAACAAACAAACAAACAATCAATCTAATAATTATATTAACATTCCAAAATTTATAATTTTGGGATGTTACAAACTACCACACTTAAAATGAATCTCGTCCTCGAGATTCGAAGAGGCTAGAAAGAAAGGTTAGGGTTTGGGGGGTCTTCTAACAATTCCATTCTCCGGCAAGGTGGGATGCTACCACACTTAAAATGAGAGATACTAGTCCCTCAAAATGTTTTAACGATCCTCTGGGTTTTTGGCAACTGACATCGCACAGTCTTCATATTAAATCCTTTGGTGATGCTCTCCTGTTGACATAAGCTTCTTCAGTCACTGGGTCTTCTTAACTGACAGTCTCGTGGTCAATTCTAAATAACATATCGATGGTTCTCATGGTGGTCTACCATTTGTGGTTATCCTGCAGAGAGAAGGGTCTTGGCTTCATCCTCACCGTAAAATTTCCTACGCGTGACAACAAGTGCCATGTACATGGGCTTTTCTTATACCATTCTAAGGCTTAAACAAAAGCTTCAAAGAACGTCGTCTCTCTATATGGGTAAGTCTCTCAGATTTACCATTCCGAATAACAAGATAAATGATAAGAGTAAGTCGTCATGGTGATCAATCCATTCCGCACCCAAATCATTTCTCTGTATAAGGTTTAGCGAATCTCGCATTCTAACACTTGGTCATCCTCACAAGCATTGCAGAATTTCTCTTGTCCACGAACGAAGTTCGGATAATCCATTGGTTCTGCAAGCTGAACGAAACATCTATCGTATCTTCACAACTCTCAGGTTTTCGTATGCTCCTAAGAAAACGTTTGCTGATCCATCATAGCTTCTTTCATAAATCATATTCATTTCATAGTCAATCCTTTATTACATCCTTAATTTCTCCTCAAAAACTCCAATTCAAAAGTACTCTATTACAGATGCTGCCATCCACATTGTTCGGTATGGTCGAGCATTTCTGCCAACTTTATTCATCTGCCTCTCTTGGAGGTACTTAGTTCCACTCGAACTTTCCGAGGTGCTCCTTGAAATCATCCATCTTTCGCTTCATCATGGTGGTCATTAGCTTCATCTCCATCATTTCCGCACGTACTTCACTCAGGTATTCCTGGGTATGACAGAGTCTTGCTTCAAGTATATCTCCAATCTGACGTATGGCTTCCATGGCAGCTTCACGAACAGCATCAAAGAAGGTTGCTTGTGGTACACGTGAAATGAAAAAGTATTGCCCCATAGTCTTTGGACAAACTCCTTTCACATGGTGGAGGTGTACTTCCACGTACCAAAGTTCCACTCCATTTTCCTTAAATGGGTAGCCTTTGTAGACTGCATCTCCTTCAAGATGAATGTGCTTCATCATGTCCTTCAGGATTTTCGGGTAATCATGCTCACTGGTTAGGGTCATGATCGTTTCTGGGCCCTCGAGGAATGACTCGTAGAGAGTTGTCATCTGCAGGTGCCAGTAAATAGGTACTTAGAGGAATGTATGTGTCTCCTTGGTAATCATGGTACATTCCTACTCAGTGGATCCTCTGGGTTTACTGATTACTACCACACTTCAATGAATTATACTCATGCCTTCATAGACCATATTTTCTCATATCCTCATAACGTTCAGAGATCTTTGCTCGTAGAGAAACAACGCATACAGTTCCAACATAGACAATCATGAGACAATAAATTCCATTTATTCATGATGTTATTGCAATCTCAGGGACTTTTGTTACAAAATATTTCACTCCATGATCTCATGAAAAACAAGAGTGCTTTTACACTTATTGCCATGGTCAAAACTTAACTACTCCATTCTAGCTTTCTTCCTTTGTGGACAATCGCTGGCAAAATGTCCTGCTTCCTTGCAACAAAAGCAAATGAGTTCTGACCAGTCTTGAGGCTTCTTAGCTTCTGCTTTTGCTCCTTGGATTCCCGGCTTCCTTCCTGAGCACATGTATCTGTGGTGGCCAAATTCCTTACACTTGTAACATCTGACATGACTCAGGTCTATGTTTGCAGAGATTTGGCTCTTCCGAGGGTATTTTTTCTTCTTTCGGGACTCCTTCATTTTGGCCAGTTCTTCTATTTCAAGTGGATCAAACTCCACTTCTTCCGTTGTGAAGTTTCCCAGATACTATTGGCTTCTCTTCGTGCAATCCTGTGAATAATGTCCTTCTTCTCCACATGAGTAGCATGCATTGGAGAAAAATCGGGTCAGACTTTGTTCATCACGGTCTTCAGTATTTTCATTCATCACCGGCTCTTCTAGAATCTTCTTCTTGAGTGTTTCCATCATTGCTTCTTTCTGCTGCTGGACAACTTGTTGCACCTTGGGGTAAATGTGACACTAAGCTGGGTAGTGGGTGGTTCCTTCACACAAGAAACAAGTCACCTGACTACTTGGGCACTCCTCAGCTAGGTGATTTCCTTCACAATGAGTGCATCCATCCTTGTGTTCTTCCTGGGTATGTCCTATTTCTCCACAGATCTTGCATGCACAAGTATTCTCCTTCGGATTATCATAGCACTTCTGAATGAGACGGGATCTTAGCAGAGTGTGCTTGAATTCGCCCCAAGTTTGTGCTCCACTAAATCCTTGTATGGCATGGTGCATTTTCCACCAGATTGCAGCACTTTGTGTAAAGTACTGGAGAGCATGTTCCACTTCATACGTCCTTGAGATCAAGTTACTCCCGAAGTGGTTCTCCATGTTTTGAATCCATATCTCAGCTTCCAGCTGGGTCATTGGTCCAGAGACTACAAGTCCAGCTTCATACTCCATCTGGTAGGGTTGAGGTTTTGGGGATGAGACGGGTAAGAGAGGGAGGTACACACAATACAAACAATATTTTTTGAGAATAGGTTTTATTTGTGGCTGTCGGAAAACACACACCGATGACGGCTCACAAATCATCGTAACTAACGTGGGTATATAACAGGGGTTTGGACTTCTAGTGGTCATATAAATATTCGAACGCTTCAGGGTCGTCGAATTCTTCTGGTCTTGAGAGTCTTCAATTGGCGCAGCTTCAATTCTTCAAATGCATGATGAAATCCTCTTTACTTTCAAGTAGAACTCCGTTGATTCTTCATGAGGTCAAAGGGGTAAGGGTATTGTCTAACTATTGAGGTGAGGGAGAACATTTGATGAAGTCAGAAGAGATGAGAAGTAAAAGGTGTTGTTGAAAAAAAAATTGAGAGATGCTTCCCTAAGAAATTTCCAGTTTCTAGGGTCACGTCCTACAGTCAACATGTGCTCTGATACCATCTCTGTAGCGACCCGACTCAAGACGAGTCAAGCATCTGTGTTTCTGTGCCATCCCTGGATCAGTATGCTAGCACACACAATACATCAATGTATATATCAAAGTGCAATCACATGTAAATAGCATAAAACTGATATATACCTTAATTATCTCAGCGGAAGCGGTCAAGGGAGTGGAGTCCCAATAAACACCAACGGCAAGTTGAGTGTAGACCGTAACCCTGAATCGTACTCTTACTCGTCGAAGAAAAACATCTGCAACATAAGACGTTGCAGCCGTGTAGGTCAGCATATTGAATATGCCGGCAAGTCACATAAGAGAGGGGTGAAAAGTAATCATCTATACTATATGCATATATGGCAGGTGGGGCTATAGGTTTTTAGCGTAAAACAAGTTTTCTCCTACATCAAGAGAGGGCTAAAAGCAAAATGTTACTACATTGTTGGTTGTTAACGAGATGGTTCCGCCAACCAGTTCTCATATCCGAGTTGTCAATAATTACCCTCATCAAATATATTTAATGGTGTTGAGAAATCCAGATAACTTCAGTTCCTTTGGCTCAAGTCGTCCATGACCATGGACACGGCTAATCGATTAGGTTTTAGTACTCTGCAGAGTTTTGCACACGTTCCCCACAAGTTTGATCGCCTCCGAGTATGTCCTCGCACTTCAGGGTGTTTGAAGACCGGATGATCAAAACATGGTCTTTCAACGGGTCCCTCTGAATCCCTGTCGGTGCCCATCCATTCCTACCGTTCGTCTACATCTGCTAGCACCGCCTGTCCAGAGTCGCCGCGTTGTCCAACCAAGCCAGAGCCCATAATGACTTGTGGCTGTGTAGGTAAGCCTTGGGTCTTCAAAATATCCGTCCGTCTCTTTGAGCCTGGGTGAAGCTTTCCGCAGGATGACATGGCCTCTCCAGCATCCCGGGCATCCACTGGGTTTTCCAGGGAGCCGATCAACCGTCCTTCACCCAGAGTTGCATTGCGTCCGAGGTCTTGAAAATCTTGTCTTAGTCCGGTCTTGATTATTATATCAACCTCGCATCACTCGTGGTATACACTCAACCGATAACCCGTCTACTCAAGCATAGCATTAAGAAATTGTCATCCCGGGGCCAAGTATCGGGGTGTTGTGTTCCTACCACATGATACTACAACTGACACTAAAGTTTCCAAGTACCTAAGCAGCATGCAATTGGGCATAGGATGGTAGAACTATAATGCATAAAACATAGGTGATAGTATGATCAAAGTGACTTGCCTGTGATGTTGACGAAGAATAATTTCTCAAGAAAATAACTTGATAGACTACTCGTTACTCTCCGATGAAATCTATATAGCAAACATAGCATTCACATAAGCACTCATACTAGCAATCATTCTAGCAATCAAACAAAAGAGAGAGAGCGAATGAGAAACTGAAAGAAACTTCAAATAGAACTAAGGAGTTTTCTACTACATCAACCACTAAATAGTTTTGTCTAACAGAAAATAATAACAAGGAACTAAGATATATGTTTAACTAAGATAACATAAAGTGTTTTTCACAAAACCTTTTGAAAGTATTCCCAAACGAGATTTGAAACAACGGTGAAAACAATTGCACGTTACTACGGAGCTAGAATTGATTTCATGATAACAAATAAAACTAAAATAAAAACTTGTTGCAAAACTATTGTTAATTAACATAAACAAGACAATAATGTTTCTGAAATAATAAAGAAAATATTTTAAAAAGAAAGTAGAAAAGGAATTAGCCGAAATCCTAAAAGAGGTGAAACAGAAATTGTTTCACACGAAACAGTGAGCTAAAATACTCAAACAAATCTAAAAGTTTTACCACTGATAAACAAGATCACTAGTGATCAGTACCAAAAGGAATCAAATTAAAATCTATTTTTAAACTCCTGGAATAAGCAAAAAAAGTTTTAATTCAAATCTGATCCAACTCAATTGTTATAGATCCAAACATATACAAATTACATATCTACGGAAACTGCATAAAATTTGTGATCCAACGCAAAAAGAATCACCAAATTCGGAGTTACAGACTAATAGATATGAATTTTCTAAGACTGCAATTTTCTGAAAAAACTGCAATACGGGATTTCGTGAATCTCACCATGGGTGACACAGAGGAAGAACTCCGGCGAGGTAGCTGCTCCGGCGAGGTGGGCGGGTCGCCGGCGGTGTGGGGAATCGGCGGAGGAGTAGCACGGCAGGGGGTGGGGCGCTGGAAAGGCTCGGCAGGGGTGATGGGGAAGCGCCACGAGACCTACTGTACTCCGTTCTTGACACGAAGATGAGGATGGTGGCGCCGTGGCTACGGGCAGGGAGAAGGCGAGGTGATGGGGAAAATGGAACGAGGAGAGGAGGGGCGTTCTTATAGGGGTGGTGGGAGGCGCTGGGAGGGAAGGTGCTTCGCGAATCCCGGAGGTGGGGATTCTTCTCTCCATGGAAGGAAAACTTCGTGTGACGTGAGGGAGAGAGGAGGAAGAAGATGATCTTCTTGGGCCAGTGAAAGGAAAGTCTTAATGGGCCACCTGGAGTTTCCTAATAAAAACGATTCCTTTCCTATTTTTAAAACTAGGAAACTAAATGATGAGGACATCAATACCATTGCTACACCCACAGCACCAGCTGCTATACATACTGGACCAGTTACTAGAGCTCGTGCACGCCAATTGAATTAGCAGGTACTTTCGTTTATTGGGAATACTTCTAATGTTCATGAACATATGATGCTGCCTAAGTTGGATACTTTTGTTGTTCTCATGAATGAAGGACCTAGCATGGACAAGAAGGATATCCGTTGGAGCGGGATGAAGCATGGCAAACAAGGGGCACGCGCGGGAGAGAACAATGGAGTTTCCCTTGGTGATTTCCGCACTTTAAAGCCACCATAAGGAAAGCATGAAGACTTTGGACGAAATATTCAAGACCCCACTTTATTAATTTCGTCCATAGGCTATTATAGGTGTTGCGCCACCTTATTTTTGGGCCAGGCCCATGTAATTTCGAAATACCATAATATAGGCTATTTTTAGAGTCCGTATGTGTGGGGAAAACGAGACTAGGGCTGTTTTCGGAACCCTTCCCCAAGGGTTACGAAATTGCCTCTCTTTTCCCTCATATATACAGCCCTTAGGGCACCGTTTAGACTTGGGTTTTGTTTAGATTTCAAGTTCGCCATAGCTGCAACTTCGCGTTCTTCGTTTGTGTTCTACGACCAGACAAAGACGTCACAGAACCCCACCTTCATCAATAAAGCTTTCCTCTTATATTCGCAATATCCTGATTGCAATCTTGGTTTCTTGCTTGTTCTTCGTTTGCGTGCAGGAAACAGACCCTCGTGGTCAGGTTGATCGTGCTACGGTGTGATCAATAACCTCTCGGAGTTGGTTTAGCGATTGCTAAGGCACGACGTCCTCACACGTTCGTAGTCGGATCGTCAAAGTCTACTCCATCTAAAACGATATCCACGATCTCATCGAAAGACAGGGACAACTTCGCCTCTATCAAGTGGTATCAGATTTTCAGGTTGCTCGGTGAGATTCTACCAGTTTTTCATCTTTAGATCGGATCTGTTCTTCATACCTATCGTCCACGAAACAGCCAAAAAAAAAATATATATTAGGCTTAGATCATCATATCCGAACCAATCTGAGCCTTTGCATAATCTTTTCAGTAGTTTGCTTAGTTGAATTTGCGGTTACATCGTCGTGTCGAGTTGCTGGTCTTAGTGTCTAGTTCTTTAGAGTTTCGAGTTCTGTTCATAGTTTGTCACGCCGTCACCGCATCGTATTTCATCATATACCACCACCACGCCACCATTATCCTTGCTGCCATATACCACCACCACGCCACCATTATCCTTGCTGCCATATACCACCACCATATATCCATTACCATCCTAGTCTGTTTCGGTTTAGGTTAATTTCGAGATCTATTTGATTTCGATTTCGCGTTTCCTTACCTGAGTAGGTCTCGGAAAAAAAAAAAAAAAAAAAAAAGAGTCTGGCACGCTTTCCAGAGCACTTTTTAGGCCAAAATTTCGAGGGGTGAAATTTTTTTTTCCCTATCGTTTTGTTAGGTTTTTTAAAGAGTTTTGAGACCCTCGCCATCATAGTGATTTTTTCACATTTTTTTGGCCGCCGCAGCCCCGCACCGCTACAAAAAAAAAAAAAAAAAGTGTCCACAAAAAATTTCGTCCCTATCCTGTTTTTAGTCCTTGGGAAGAGTTTTGAGCCACTCGCCATTATAGTGATTTCCTGAAAAAAAAAAAAAAAAAAGAAGAAGAAAAAATCAGAGTGGCTCTTCCCTTGATTAGTACGTGTCGTCGTGACTTCGTTGGTGTTCTAGGCTCGCGTCTCTAGTCCGATCTAGCCTAGGACCAGCACGGTACCGTCGTTGAGCGTCTTTTCAATTTTGCATCTCTGAACTGATTATAGCTGACCCTTCTTGCTACCATATTATAAGCCTTCCCAGCTCCACATACATCTACATCGTGTGTTTGACACCACCTGGCAATCGCTATATCCAATCTTCGAGAGTTTTGACTACACCGGTTGCCGATCGCCACCTGCTGCTGGGTAAGAATTTGTAAGAAATTGAGATTTGCTTGACAGATTTGTGACACACCACCACCACTTCCTAGTAGTCTGTAGGGTCATATTTTGCTGTGTTCCTATTGCTGCTAACCATGCCAGGATCACACGACGAGGAGATCGACTGGGAGAACCTGACCAACCAGGAGCTTTATGATAAATTTCAGCAAATGATGTCTCAGCAGGTACAGGGTTTCCTAACAACCTTTGGAGAGGCCATGGAAAAGCTGGACGGTATGGAGCAGAAATTCGACACCAAGATGAATGCCAAGTTCAATGAGGTGCTTGCCAGATTACCACCACCAGCTATAGCTTCTGTTCCCCTGCAACCACAACAACGGCGACGACCGGGACGCGTGCCTCTCGGCCACGTGCAGCCTTTTATTGGTCTTGATCCTCCAACTGTCGCTGCTGGTGCTGGTGCTGGTGCTGCTGCTGCTGCTGCTGAGGTTTCTCCGGCTGAGCAGCATGATGATTATGATGATGATTACGATGGTGATTACGATGCTGAGGGAGAGCATGCTCCAGTTCAGCACGGGGAACAACAACCACCACCACGACAAGCCGCCGGTCGTCCACATGGATACAACCGCAACGGTAGGGATGCACCACACCCTCAGGTACGGGATCACGACCATCTCCCTAAAGTTAAATTGAATATTCCTAGTTTTGATGGTCGCTATGTTCCTGATCTATATCTTACTTGGGAGTTAGAAACAGAACAACGTTTTACATGCTTGCAATTTCCTGAAGATAGACGTGTGGCTGCTGCTGTTTGTTCTTTCACTAGTTTTGCTTGTATTTGGTGGTCTGAATATTGTCGAATACATCATGCTAATATTCCAGCTACTTGGGCTGCTTTGAAAACTGCTATGCGTACTCGTTGGGTTCCACCATATTATCAACGCGACTTACTTCAAAACTTGCAGCGTTTAAGACAAGGAAAAAAGTCTGTAGAAGAATATTATCAGGAATTACAAACTGGCATGATTAGATGTGGTATTGTTGAGGACAATGAAGCTATGCTTGCACGTTTTATGGGTGGACTAAATAGAGATATTCAGACTATTCTAGAATATAAGGATTATAACACTATCACTCGTTTATTCCATCTTGCTTGCAAAGCTGAACGTGAAGTGCAGGATCGACAGGCTTTGGCAAGAACTAACTTTTCTGCAGGTCGCACTTCCTCATGGACGCCACGAACCACGTCTACTTCAACACGTCCTCCTGCATCCGCACCACCTGTTTCAGCCGCCAGTTCCACCAGAGATACCAGGAAACAGGCCCCGGCACCATCGTTCGCCAAGAGTACACCTTCTGGGCCCGCACAGAGTTCTTCTTCATCCACTGCATCTACAGGGCAAACACATGAGGTTATCTGTCGTCGTTGCAAGGGTGGAGGTCATTATGCGAGAGAGTGTCCATCCAAGCGTGTGATGATTATTACTGAGGATGGTGGATATGACTCCGCTAGTGATTATGACGAGGAGACTCTGGCTCTTATTGCAAGTGAAGAACGGGGTGTAGATGATACTGCACAAGAGACACAATACATGGCTGCTGACTACGCTGACAGGTATGAAAGCTTAGTTGCTCAACGTGTTTTAAGTGTGCAGGTAACACAGGTTGAACAAAATCAGAGGCACAACTTGTTCCATACTAAGGGAGTGGTAAAGGAACGTTCTGTTCGCGTAATCATCGATGGAGGGAGTTGCAACAACTTAGCTAGCATGGAGATGGTGGAGAAGCTATCTCTCACCACCAGACCACATCCTCATCCTTATTATATCCAGTGGTTCAACAACAGTGGCAAGGTTAAGGTAACACGTACTGTTCGTGTGCATTTTAGCATTGCTACATATTCTGATTTTGTTGATTGTGATGTGGTACCCATGCAAGCATGCTCCGTTTTACTTGGTAGACCATGGCAATTTGATAAAAATTCTGTACACCATGGTAGAACAAATCAGTATACTCTTGTTCATAAGGATCAAAATATAACTTTGCTTCCTATGTCTCCTGAACATATTATGAAAGATGACATTGCTAGAGCTAGTAAAGCAAAACAAGACCTACATAAGAGTGAAAATCAGATTGTAGCAAAAGAATTTGAGCAACACAATAAGCCTAATAAATCATCATCTAGTGTTGCCTCTGAAATAAAACTGAAAAGTGGTTGTTTACTTGCCACTAAATCCGATATTACTGATTTGGATATCACTACATCTGTTTGCTATGCTTTCGTCTGCAAAGAGGTATTATTTTCATTTGAGGACATGCCATCCTCTTTGCCTCCTGCTGTCATTAACATTTTGCAGGAGTTCGCTGACGTCTTTCCACAAGACGTGCCACCGGGATTACCACCTATTAGAGGGATTGAGCATCAGATTGATTTAATTCCCGGTGCATCGCTACCAAACCGTGCACCATACCGTACCAATCCAGAGGAGACGAAGGAGATTATGCGTCAAGTACAAGAGCTACTCGACAAAGGTTATATACGTGAATCTCTTAGTCCTTGTGCTGTGCCTATTATTCTAGTGCCGAAAAAGGATGGTACATCGCGTATGTGTGTTGATTGTAGAGGCATTAATAATATTACTATTCGTTATCGTCATCCTATTCCTAGGCTAGATGATATGCTTGATGAATTAAGTGGCTCTATAATTTTCTCTAAAGTTGATTTGCGTAGTGGATACCATCAAATTCGCATGAAATTGGGAGATGAATGGAAAACGGCATTTAAAACTAAGTTTGGATTATATGAGTGGTTAGTTATGCCTTTTGGTTTGACTAATGCACCTAGCACTTTCATGAGATTAATGAATGAGGTTTTACGTGCTTTCATTGGACGCTTTGTGGTAGTCTACTTTGATGATATATTAATTTATAGTAGATCTTTGGAGGACCACTTGGATCATTTGCGTGCTGTTTTTACTGCTCTCCGTGATGCACGTTTGTTTGGTAACCTTGGGAAGTGCACCTTTTGCACGGACCGAGTATCTTTTCTTGGCTATGTTGTTACTCCACAGGGAATTGAAGTTGATAAAGCTAAGATTGAAGCTATTGAGAGTTGGCCGCAACCCAAAACGGTCACACAAGTGCGGAGTTTCCTTGGACTCGCTGGGTTTTATAGGCGTTTTGTGAGAGATTTTAGCACCATTGCTGCACCTCTCAATGAGCTTACAAAGAAAGATGTGCCTTATTCTTGGGGTACTGCACAGGAAGAAGCCTTCACAGTTTTGAAAGATAAGTTAACTCATGCTCCCTTACTCCAACTTCCTGATTTTTATAAGACTTTCGAGCTTGAATGTGATGCTAGTGGAATTGGATTAGGAGGTGTGTTATTACAAGATGGTAAACCTGTTGCATACTTTTCTGAAAAACTAAGTGGGCCTAGTCTGAATTATTCTACTTATGATAAGGAATTATATGCTCTTGTTCGGACTTTGGAAACATGGCAACATTATTTATGGCCCAAAGAATTTGTCATACATTCTGATCATGAATCTTTGAAACATATTAAAAGTCAAGCAAAACTGAACCGTAGACATGCTAAATGGGTTGAATTCATTGAGACTTTCCCGTACGTCATTAAACACAAGAAGGGTAAAGATAATGTTATTGCTGATGCTTTGTCTCGTCGTTATACTATGCTTTCACAACTTGACTTTAAAATATTTGGTTTGGAAACCATCAAAGATCAATATGTGCATGATGCTGATTTCAAAGATGTGTTGGAGAATTGTAGAGAAGGGAGAACATGGAACAAGTTCATCATTAATAATGGCTTTGTGTTTCGTGCTAACAAGCTATGCATTCCAGCTAGCTCTATTCGTCTTTTGTTGTTACAGGAGGCGCATGGAGGAGGATTGATGGGACACTTTGGCGTAAAGAAGACGGAGGACGTACTTGCTACACATTTCTTTTGGCCAAGGATGCGACGGGATGTTGAGCGTTTTGTTGCTCGCTGCACGACATGTCAAAAAGCTAAGTCACGACTGAATCCTCATGGTTTATATATGCCTTTGCCTGTACCTAGTGTTCCTTGGGAGGATATATCTATGGACTTTGTTTTAGGTTTACCTCGAACAAAGAAGGGGAGGGATAGCATATTTGTTGTCGTGGATAGATTTTCAAAAATGGCACACTTTATACCATGTCATAAAAGTGATGATGCCGCTAATGTGGCTGATTTGTTCTTTCGTGAAATTATTCGCTTACATGGTGTGCCAAATACGATTGTTTCAGATCGTGATGCTAAATTTCTTAGCCACTTTTGGCGATGTTTATGGGCTAAGTTGGGGACAAAATTGCTTTTTAGTACTACATGTCACCCCCAAACTGATGGACAAACTGAAGTAGTCAATAGATCTTTGTCTACTATGCTTAGGGCTGTTTTGAAGACCAATCTAAAACTGTGGGAAGAATGCTTGCCTCATATTGAATTTGCTTATAATCGTTCGCTGCATTCTACTACAAAGATGTGCCCTTTTGAAATTGTGTATGGTTTCCTACCTCGTGCACCTATTGATTTGTTACCTATTCCATCTTCGGAGAAGGTTAATTTTGATGCTAAAGAACGTGCTGAATTGATATTAAAGATGCATGAGTTAACTAAGGAAAACATTGAGCGCATGAATGCTAGATATAAACTTGCTGGAGATAAGGGTAGAAAACATGTTGTCTTTGCACCTGGAGATCTTGTTTGGTTGCATTTGCGTAAGGATAGGTTTCCGGATTTGCGTAAGTCAAAGCTAATGCCGCGTGCTGGTGGTCCTTTCAAAGTGTTAG
The DNA here is from genome assembly GCF_904849725.1 of Hordeum vulgare subsp. vulgare. Taxonomy (NCBI): domain Eukaryota; kingdom Viridiplantae; phylum Streptophyta; class Magnoliopsida; order Poales; family Poaceae; genus Hordeum; species Hordeum vulgare. Next base: position 206,633,225 of record NC_058518.1, read on the forward strand.
AAAAAATAAATGATAACGCATATCGACTTGAGCTGCCTGCAGATTTTGGGGTTAGTCCCACTTTTAACATTGCAGATTTGAAGCCATATTTGGGTGAGGAAGATGAGCTTCCGTCGAGGACGACTTCAGTTCAAGAAGGGGAGGATGATGAGGACATCAATACCATTGCTACACCCACAGCACCAGCTGCTATACATACTGGACCAGTTACTAGAGCTCGTGAACGCCAATTGAATTACCAGGTACTTTCGTTTATTGGGAATACTTCTAATGTTCATGAACATATGATGCTGCCTAAGTTGGATACTTTTGTTGTTCTCATGAATGAAGGACCTAGCATGGACAAGAAGGATATCCGTTGGAGCGGGATGAAGCATGGCAAACAAGGGGCACGCGCGGGAGAGAACAATGGAGTTTCCCTTGGTGATTTCCGCACTTTAAAGCCACCATAAGGAAAGCATGAAGACTTTGGACGAAATATTCAAGACCCCACTTTATTAATTTCGTCCATAGGCTATTATAGGTGTTGCGCCACCTTATTTTTGGGCCAGGCCCATGTAATTTCGAAATACCATAATATAGGCTATTTTTAGAGTCCGTATGTGTGGGGAAAACGAGACTAGGGCTGTTTTCGGAACCCTTCCCCAAGGGTTACGAAATTGCCTCTCTTTTCCCTCATATATACAGCCCTTAGGGCACCGTTTAGACTTGGGTTTTGTTTAGATTTCAAGTTCGCCATAGCTGCAACTTCGCGTTCTTCGTTTGTGTTCTACGACCAGACAAAGACGTCACAGAACCCCACCTTCATCAATAAAGCTTTCCTCTTATATTCGCAATATCCTGATTGCAATCTTGGTTTCTTGCTTGTTCTTCGTTTGCGTGCAGGAAACAGACCCTCGTGGTCAGGTTGATCGTGCTCCGGTGTGATCAATAACCTCTCGGAGTTGGTTTAGCGATTGCTAAGGCACG
>NC_058518.1:206656693-206659193 GCF_904849725.1 Hordeum vulgare subsp. vulgare
TTGTTGTTGTTGTTGTTGCTGTTGTTGTTGTTGTTGTTGTTGTTATTGGTGTTGTTGTTTTTTTGTCATCATCGTCATCGTCGTCGTCAAAGTCGTCTTCGTTGTTGTTGTTGATATTGTTGTTGTCGTCATCATCGTCATTGTCAAAGTCATCTTCGTCATCGTCGTCGTCGTCGTTGTTCTTGTTGTCGTCGTCGTCGTCGTCGTCGTTGTTGTTGTTGTTGTTGTTGTTGTTGTTGTTGTTGTTGTTGTTGTTGTTGTCGTCATTGTTGTTGTTGTTGTTGTTGTTGTTGTTGTTGTTGTCCTCATCGTCATCATCGTTGTCAAAATCTTCTTCGTTGTTGTTGTTGTTGTTGTTGTTGTTGGCGTCGTCTTCGAAGTCGTCGTCATCCTCATCCTCGTCGTCGTCGTCATTGTCGTCATCTTGGTTGTTGTTGATTTTGTTGTTGTTGTCGTTGTTGTCGTTGTTGTCGCTGTTCTTGTTGTTGTTATCATTGTTGTCGTTGTTCTCATCACTGTCATTGTGGTTATCGCTGTAATCATTGTCGTCGTCCTTGTTGTCGTTGTTGTTATTGTTTTTGCTGTCGTTGTTGTTGTTGTTGTTGTTGTTGTTGTAGTCATCACTGTCGTCATCGTCGTCGTTGTTGTTGTTGGTCTTGTTGTTATTCTAATTGTTGTTGTTGTTCTCGTCATTGACTTTGTTGTCGTCGTTATCGTCGTCGTCATCATCGTCGTCGTCATTGTTGTTGTTGTTGTTGTTGTTGTTGTTGTTGTTGTTGTTCTTGTTCTTGTTGTGGTTAATTATGTTGTTGTCATTGTTGTCGTTGTTGTTTTTGTTGTCGGTGTTCTCGTTGTTCTCGTCATTGTCGTTGTTGTTGACGTTGTCGTAGTCGTCATCATTGTTCTTGTTGTTGTTGTTGTTGTTGTTGTTGTCGTTGCTTTTGTTGTTGTCGTTGTTGTTGTTGTTGTTGTCATCGTCATCGTCGTCATCAAAGTCATCTTCGTTGTTGTTGTTGTTGTTGTTGTTGTTGTTGTTGTCATCATCATCATCGTTGTCAAAGTCGTGTTCGTCGTCGTCTCCATTTTTCTTCTTATTGTTGTTGTAGTTGTTGTTGTTGTTGTTGTTGTTGTTGTCATCATCATCGTCATCATCGTCGTCAAAGTCGTCTTGGTGGTTGTTGTTGTTGTTGTTGTTGTTGTTGTCGTCGTCGTCGTCGTTGTTGTTGTTGTTGTTGGCGTCATCTTCGAAGTCATCGCCATCCTCATCCTCGTCGTCGTCGTCGTCATTGTTTTCGTCTTCGTTGTTCTCGTCATTGTCGTTGTTGTTGATTTTGTTGTTGTTGTTGTTGTTGTTGTTGTTGTTGTTGTTGTTGTCGTTGTTGTCGTCGTTGTTGTTGTTGTTGTTATCATTGTTGTCATTGTGGTAAGCACTGTGATCGTTGTCGTCATTGTTGTTGTCGTCGTTGTTGTCATTGTTGCTGTCGTTGTTGTTGTTGTTGTTGTTATCATTGTTGTCATTGTGGTCATCGCTGTAATCGTTGCCGTCATTGTTGTTGTCGTCGTTGTTGTCGTTGTTGTCGTCGTCGTTGTTGTTGTTGTTATCATTGTGGTCATCGATTTAATTGTTGTCGTCATCGTTGTAGTTGTTGTTGTTATTGTTGTTGTCGTTGTTGTTGTTGTTGTTGTTGTTGTTGTTGTTGTTGTTGTTTTTGTAGTCGTCGATGTCGTCATCCTCATCGTTGTTTTTGCTGTTGTTGTTGTTGTTGTTGTCAATGTTGTTGTTGTTCTCGTCATTGTCTTTGTTGTCGTCGTTGTTGTTGTTGTTGTTGTTGTTGTTGTTGTTCTTCTTGCTGTTGTTGTTGTTGTTGTGGTTAATGTTTTTATTGTCATTGTTGTCGTTGTTATCGTTGTTGTTGTTGTTGTTGTTGTTGTCGGTGTTCTCGTTGTTCTCGTCATTGTCGTTGTTGTTGACGTTGTCGTCGTCATCGTTGTTGTTGTTGTTGTTGTTGTTGTTGTTTTCATTGTTGTTGTTGTTCTCGTTATTGCCTATGTTTTCGTCGTTGTGGTGGTCGTCGTTGTCCTCGTTGTTGTTGCTGTTGTTGTTGTTGTCCTTGTTGTGGTTGTGGTTGTTGTTGTCCTTGTTGTGGTTGTTGATTTCGTTGTTTTTGTTGGTGCTATTGTTGTTCTTGTTATTGTCTTGTTGTTGTTGTTGTTGTTGTTGTTGTTGTTGTTGTTGTTGTTGTTCTTTTTGTTGTTATTGTTGTTGTTGGCGTCATCTTATAAGTCGTCGTCATCCGCATCCTCGTCGTCGTCGTCGTCATTATCGTCGCCTTCATTGTTGTCTTCATTGTCGTTGTTGTTGATGTTGTTGTTGTTGTTGTTGTTGTTGTCATTGTTGTCGTTGTTGTCGTTGTTATTGTTGTTGATGTTGTTATCGTTGTTGTCGTTGTTCTCATCACTGTCATTGTGGTCATCGCTGTAATCCTTGTCGTCGTTGTTG
>NC_058518.1:206671693-206674193 GCF_904849725.1 Hordeum vulgare subsp. vulgare
GCTGTCGTCATCGTCGTCGTGTTTGTTTTTGTTGTTGTCGATGCTATAGCTATTGTCACTATTGTCGTCGTCGTTGTTGTTGGTGGTGTTGTTGTTGTTCTCATTGTTGTTGTTGTTCTCGTCATTGTCTTTGTTGTCGTCGTTATCGTCGTCGTCATCATCGTCGTCGTCATTGTTGTTGTTATTGTTGTTGTTGTTGTTGTTGTTGTTGTTATTGTTGTTGTTGTTCTTGTTTTTTTGTCATCATCGTCATCGTCGTCGTCAAAGTCGTCTTCGTTGTTGTTGTTGATATTGTTGTTGTCATCGTCATCGTCATTGTGAAAGTCATCTTCGTCATCGTCGTCGTCGTCGTTGTTCTTGTTGTCGTCGTCCTAGTTGTTGTTGTTGTTGTTGTTGTTGTTGTTGTTGTTGTTGTTGTTGTCGTCGTCGTTGTTGTTGTTGTTGTTGTTGTTGTTGTTGTTGTTGTTGTTGTTGTTGTCCTCATCGTCATCATCGTTGTCAAAATCTTCTTAGTTGTTGTTGTTGTTGTTGTTGTTGTTGTTAGCGTTGTCTTCGAAGTCGTCGTCATCCTCATCCTCTTCGTCGTCGTCGTCATTGTCGTCATCTTCGTTGTTGTTGATTTTGTTGTTGTTGTCGTTGTTGTCGTTGTTGTCGTGGTTCTTGTTGTTGTTATCATTGTTGTCGTTGTTCTCATCACTGTCATTGTGGTTATCGATGTAATCATTGCCGTCGTCATTGTTGTCGTTGTTGTTATTGTTTTTGTTGTCGTTGTTGTTGTTGTTGTTGTAATCATCGATGTCGTCATCGTCGTCGTGTTTGTTTTTGTTGTTGTCGTTGATATCGCTATTTTCACTATTGTCGTCATCGTTGTTGTTGGTGGTGTTGTTGCTGTTCTCATTGTTGTTGTTGTTCTCGTCATTGTCTTTGTTGTCGTCGTTATCGTCGTCGTCATCATCGTCGTCGTCATTGTTGTTGTTGTTGTTGTTGTTGTTGTTGTTGTTGTTGTTGTTGTTGTTGTTGTTTTGTCATAATCATCATAGTCGTCGTCAAAGTCGTCTTCGTTGTTGTTGTTGATATTGTTGTTGTTGTTGTTGTCATCGTCATCGTCATTGTCAAAGTCATCTTCGTCATCGTCGTCGTCGTCGTTGTTGTTGTTGTCATCGTCGTCGTCGTCGTTGTTGTTGTTCTTCTTTTTTTTTGTCATCATCGTCATCGTCGTCGTCAAAGTCGTCTTCGTTGTTGTTGTTGATATTGTTGTTGTTGTTGTTGTCATCGTCATCGTCATTGTCAAAGTCATCTTCGTCATCGTCGTTGTTCTTGTTGTCGTCGTCGTCGCAATTGTTGTGGTTGTTGTTGTTGTTGTTGTTGTTGTTGTTGTTGTTGTTGTTGTTGTTGTTGTTTTGTCATCATCGTCATCGTCGTCGTCAAAGTCATCTTCGTTGTTGTTGTTGATATTGTTGTTGTTGTTGTTGTCATCGTCATCATCATTGTCAAAGTCATCTTCGTAATCGTCGTCGTTCTTGTTGTCGTCGTCGTCGTCGTCGTTGTTGTTGTTGTTGTTGTTGTTGTTGTTGTTTTGTCATCATCGTCATCATCGTCGTCAAAGTCGTCTTCGTTGTTGTTGTTGATATTGTTGTTGTTGTTGTTGTCATCGTCATCGTCATTGTCAAAGTCATCTTCGTCATCGTCATCGTCGTCGTTGTTCTTGTTGTCGTCGTCGTTGTTCTTGTTGTTGTTGTTGTTGTTGTTGTCGTCGTTGTTGTTGTTGTTGTTGTTGTTGTCCTCATCGTCATCATCGTTGTCAAAATCTTCTTCGTTGTTGTTGTTGTTGTTGTTGGCGTCGTCTTCGAAGTCGTCGTCATCCTCATCCTCCTCGTCGTCGTCGTCATTGTCGTCATCTTCGTTGTTGTTGATTTTGTTGTTGTTTTCGTTGTTGTCGTTGTTGTCGCTGTTCTTGTTGTTGTTATCATTGTTGTCGTTGTTCTCATCACTGTCATTGTGGTTATCGCTGTAATTATTGCCGTCGTCGTCGTTGTCGTTGTTGTTATTGTTTTTGCTGTCGTTGTTGTTGTTGTTGTTGTTGTTGTTGTAGTCATCGCTGTCGTCATCGTCGTCGTGTTCGTTTTCGTTGTTGTCGATGCTATCGCTATTGTCACTATTGTCGTCGTCGTTGTTGTTGGTGGTGTTGTTGTTGTTCTCGTCATTGTCTTTGTTGTCGTCGTTATCGTCGTCGTCTTCATCGTCGTCATCATTGTTGTTGTTGTTGTTGTTGTTGTTGTTGTTGTTGTTGTTGTTGTTGTTGTTTTGTCATCATCGTCATCGTCGTCGTCAAAGTCGTCTTCGTTGTTGTTGTTGATATTGTTGTTGTCATCGTCATCGTCATTGTCAAAGTCATCTTCGTCATCGTCGTCGTCGTCGTTGTTCTTGTTGTCGTCGTTGTTGTTGTTGTTGTTGTTGTTGTTGTTGTTGTCGTTGTCGTTGTCGTTGTTGTTGTTGTTGT
>NC_058518.1:206679193-206686693 GCF_904849725.1 Hordeum vulgare subsp. vulgare
TTGTCGATGCTATCGCTATTGTCACTATTGTCGTCGTCGTTGTTGGTGGTGGTGGTGTTGTTGTTCTCATTGTTGTTGTTGTTATCGTCATTGTCTTTGTTGTCGTCGTTATCGTCGTCGTCATCATCGACGTCGTCATTGTTGTTGTTGTTGTTGTTGCTGTTGTTGTTGTTATTGGTGTTGTTGTTTTTTTGTCATCATCGTCATCGTCGTCGTCAAAGTCGTCTTCGTTGTTGTTGTTGATATTGTTATTGTCGTCATCATCGTCATTGTCAAAGTCATCTTCGTCATCGTCGTCGTCGTCGTTGTTCTTGTTGTCGTCGTCGTCGTCGTCGTCGTTGTTGTTGTTGTCGTTGTTGTTGTTGTTGTTGTTGTCCTCATCGTCATCATCGTTGTCAAAATCTTCTTCGTTGTTGTTGTTGTTGTTGTTGTTGTTGTTGTTTTTGTTGTCCTCATCGTCATCATCGTTGTCAAAATCTTCTTCGTTGTTGTTGTTGTTGTTGTTGTTGGCGTCGTCTTCGAAGTCGTCGTCATCCTCATCCTCGTCGTCGTCGTCGTCATTGTCGTCATCTTGGTTGTTGTTGATTTTGTTGTTGTTGTCGTTGTTGTCGTTGTTGTCGCTGTTCTTGTTGTTGTTATCATTGTTGTCGTTGTTCTCATCACTGTCATTGTGGTTATCGCTGTAATCATTGTCGTCGTCGTTGTTGTCGTTGTTGTTATTGTTTTTGCTGTCGTTGTTGTTGTTGTTGTTGTTGTTGTAGTCATCACTGTCGTCATCGTCGTCGTTGTTGTTGTTGGTCTTGTTGTTATTCTAATTGTTGTTGTTGTTCTCGTCATTGACTTTGTTGTCGTCGTTATCGTCGTCGTCATCATCGTCGTCGTCATTGTTGTTGTTGTTGTTGTTGTTGTTGTTGTTGTTGTTCTTGTTGTGGTTAATTATGTTGTTGTCATTGTTGTCGTTGTTGTTTTTGTTGTCGGTGTTCTCGTCATTGTCGTTGTTGTTGACGTTGTCGTAGTCGTCATCGTTGTTCTTGTTGTTGTTGTTGTTGTTGTTGTTGTCGTTGCTTTTGTTGTTGTCGTTGTTGTTGTTGTTGTTGTCATCGTCATCGTCGTCGTCAAAGTCATCTTCGTTGTTGTTGTTGTTGTTGTTGTTATTGTTGTTGTTGTTGTCATCATCATCATCGTTGTCAAAGTCGTGTTCGTCGTCGTCTCCATTTTTCTTCTTATTGTTGTTGTTGTTGTTGTTGCTGTTGTTGTTGTTGTCATCATCATCGTCATCATCGTCGTCAAAGTCGTCTTGGTGGTTGTTGTTGTTGTTGTTGTTGTTGTTGTTGTTGTCGTCGTCGTCGTCGTTGTTGTTGTTGTTGTTGGCGTCATCTTCGAAGTCATCGCCATCCTCATCCTCGTCGTCGTCGTCGTCATTGTTTTCGTCTTCGTTGTTCTCGTCATTGTCGTTGTTGTTGATTTTGTTGTTGTTGTTGTTGTTGTTGTTGTTGTTGTCGTTGTTGTCGTCGTTGTTGTTGTGGTTGTTATCATTGTTGTCATTGTGGTAAGCACTGTGATCGTTGTCGTCATTGTTGTTGTCGTCGTTGTTGTCATTGTTGCTGTCGTTGTTGTTGTTGTTGTTGTTATCATTGTTGTCATTGTGGTCATCGCTGTAATCGTTGCCGTCATCGTTGTTGTCGTCGTTGTTGTCGTTGTTGTCGTCGTCGTTGTTGTTGTTATCATTGTGGTCATCGATGTAATTGTTGTCGTCATCGTTGTAGTCGTTGTTGTTATTGTTGTTGTTGTTGTTGTTGTTGTTGTTGTTTTTGTAGTCGTCGATGTCGTCATCCTCATCGTTGTTTTTGTTGTTGTTGTTGTTGTTGTTGTCAATGTTGTTGTTGTTCTCGTCATTGTCTTTGTTGTCGTCATCGTCGTCGTTGTTGTTGTTGTTGTTGTTTTTGTTGTTGTTGTTGTTCTTCTTGCTGTTGTTGTTGTTGTTGTGGTTAATGTTTTTATTGTCATTGTTGTCGTTGTTATCGTTGTTGTTGTTGTTGTTGTTGTTGTTGTCGGTGTTCTCGTTGTTCTCGTCATTGTCGTTGTTGTTGACGTTGTCGTCGTCATCGTTGTTGTTGTTGTTGTTGTTGTTGTTGTTGTTGTTGTTGTCGTGGTCGTCGTTGTCGGTGTTATGGTTGTTGTTGTTGTCATTGTTGTTGTTGTTCTCGTCATTGCCTATTTTTTCGTCATTGTGGTCATCGTTGTCGTCCTCGTTGTTGTTGTTGTTGTTGTTGTTGTTGTTGTTGTTGTTGTTGTTGTTGTTGTTGTTGTCCTTGCTGTGATTGTTGTTTTCGTTTTTGTTATTGTCGTTGTTGCTGTTATTGTTGTTCTTGTTGTTGTCGCTCTTGTTTTTGTTATTGTTGTTGTTGTTGTTGTTGTTGTTGTTGTTGTTGTTGTTGTTGTTGTTGTTGTAGGCGTCGTCTTCGAAGTCGTCGTCATCCTCATCCTCCTCGTCGTCGTCATCCTCATCCTCCTCGTCGTCGTCGTCATTATCATCGCCTTCGCTGTTCTCGTCATTGTCGTTGTTGTCGTTGTTGTTGTTATCGTTGTTGTCGTTGTTTTTCGTGACTGTCATTGTGGTCATCGCTGTAATCGTTGCTGTCGTTGCTGTTGTTATTGTTTTTGTTTTTGTTGTTGTTGTTGTTGTTGGTGTTCTTGTTGTTGTAGTCGTCGCTGTCGTCATCGTCATCGTGTTTGTTGTTGTTGTTGTCGTTGCTATCGTTGTTGCCACTATTGTCGTCGTCATTGTTGTTGGTGTTGTCATTGTTGCTGTCATTGTTGTTGTTGTTCTCGTCGTTGTCTTTGTTGTCGTCGTCGTCGTCGTCGTCGTCGTCGTCGTTGTTGTTGTTGTTGTTGTTGTTGTTGTTGTGGTTAATGTTGTTGTTGTTGTCACTGTTGTGGTTGTTCTCGGTGTTCTCGTTGCTCTCGTCATTGTCGTTGTTGTTGACGTTGTCATTGTCATCATCGTTGTTGTTGTTGTTGTTGTCGTTGCTTTTGTTGTTGTTGTTGTCGTTGTTGTTGTTGTTGTTGTTGTTGTTGTTGTTGTTGTTGTTGTTGTTGCTGTTGTCATCATCGTCATAGTCGTTGTCAAAGTCGTCTTCGTTGTTGTTATTGATGTTATTGTTGTTGTTGTTCTTATCTTCATCGTCGTTGTCAAAGTCATCTTCGTCGTAGTCGTTGTTGTTGTTGTTGTTGTTTTTGTTTTTGTTGTTGTTGTTGTCATTGTTGTTGTTGTTATTGTTGTTTTTGTTTTTGTTGTTGTTGTTGTTGTTGTTATTGTTGTGTAGCGACCCGACTCAAGACGAGTCAAGCCTCTGTGTTCCTGTGCCATCCCTGGATCAGTATGCTGGCACACACAGTACATCAATGTATATATCAAAGTGCAATCACATGTAAATAGCGTAAAACTGATATATACCTTAAATATTTGAGCGGAAGCGGTCAAGGGAGTGGAGTCCCAATAAACACCAACGGCAAGTTGAGTGTAGACCGTAACCCTGAATCGTACTCTTACTCGTCGAAGAAAAATATCTGCAACATAAGACGTTGCAGCCGTGTAGGTCAGCATATTGAATATGCCGGCAAGTCACATAAGAGAGGGGTGAAAAGTAATCATCTATAGTATATGCATATATGGCAGGTGGGGCTATAAGTTTTTAGCGAAAAGCAAGTTTTCTCCTACATCAAGAGGGGGCTAAAAGCAACATTGTTGGTTGTTAACGAGATGGTTCCGCCAACCAGTTCTCGTACCCGAGTTGTCAATAATTACCCTCATCAAATATATTTAATGGTGTTGAGAAATCCAGATAACTTCAGTTCCTTTGGCTCAAGTTGTCCATGACCGTGGACACGGCTAATCGATTAGGTTTGAGTACTCTGCAGAGTTTTGCACACGTTCCCCACAAGATTTGATCGCCTCCGTGTATGTCCTCGCACTTCAGGGTGTTTGAAGACCGGATGATCAAAACATGGTCTTTCAACGGGTCCCTCTGAATCCCTGTCGGTGCCCATCCATTCCTACCGTTCTTCTACATCTGCTAGCACCGCCTGTCTAGAGTCGCCGCGTTGTCCAACCAAGTCAGAGCCCATAATGACTTGTGGCTGTGCAGGTAAGCCTGGGGTCTTGAAAATATCCGTCCGTGTCTTTGAGCCTGGGTGAAGCTTTCCGCAGGATGTCATGGCCGTCCCCAGCATCCCGGGTCATCCACTGGGTTCTCCAGGGAGCCGATCAACCGTCCTTCACCCACAGTTGCATTGCGTCCGAGGTCTTGAAAATCTTGTCTTAACCGGTCTTGATTATATAATCAACCTCGCATCACTCGTGTTATGCACTCAACCGAAATCCCGTCTACTCAAGCATAGCAATATGAAATTTGTCGTCCCGGGGCCAAGTATCGGGGTTGTTGTGTGCGTACCACATGATACTACAATCTACACTAAAATTTCCAAGTACCTAAGCAGCATGCAATTGGGCATAGGACGGTAGAACTACGATGCATAAAACATAGGTGATAGTATGATCAAAGTGACTTGCCTGGCGATGTTGACGAAGAAGAATTTCTCGAGAAATAACTTGATAGACTACTCGTCACTCTCCGATGAAATCTATATAACAAACATATCATTCACATAAGCACTCATACTAGCAATCATTCTAGCAATCAAAACAAAAGAGAGAGCGAACAGGAATTCGAAGGAAACTTCAAATAAGACTAGGGAGTCTTCTACTATGTCAAACACTAAATAGTTTTTGTCTAACAGAAAATAAAATACTTAAATAACAGGGAACTAAGATAAAATAAAGTATTTTTCACAAAACTTTTTGAAAGTATTTCCAAACGGAATTTGAAACAGTGGAGAAACCAATTGCAAGTTACTAAGGAACTAGAATTGATTTCATGAAAACGAATAAAAATAAAATAAAAACTTGTTGCAAAACTACTGTTTAACTAACAGAAACAAAACATAGTATTTCTAAAATATAAAAGAAAATAATGTAAAAGTAACTAAAGAAAGTAAATTAGTCACAATCCTAAAAGAGGTGAAACAGAAATTGTTTCACAAGAAACAGTGAGCTAAAATACTCAAACAAATCTGACATTTTTACCACTGATATATAAGATCACTAGTGATCAGTAGCAAAAGGAATCAAATTAAAACCTATTCTTAAACTCCTGGAATAGGCAAAACAAGGTTTAAACTAAATCTGATTTAACTCAAATTTGAAAATTTCAAACATAGACAAATTATATGTTTTTAAAAACTACAGGAAATTTGTGAGCTACTAGAAAAATAATCAACTCTATTGGACTTGTGGATCAAAAGTTATGGGCTAAACAAGATTGGAACTTTTCTGTTTTTGGAATTAAACAGAAAAAAGAAAAATCCAACTAACGGACAGGGTGTACACGTGGTGCTCTCTGATTGGCTAAGGGGGTGTTTGCTGCGAGACATATAAGCAAATGGCCGAATTCTAACTAAAATCTCCGGCTAAATGTTAAGTAAAGAAAAACCAGCGCGGTTTTTTGTTTAAAAACCGAAAGGGTAAGTACCTTCTAATCGACACCGTGGGATCTAGATCTAACGGTAATACAAAAAAAAACAGAACAAGTAAAAGAAAAAAAGAAAGGAAGGAGGAGAGGGTGCTCGGGGCGGCGCTTTATAGGGAAGAGGAGGGGGGCCGAGGGGAAGATGAGGGAGATCCGACGGGGATCGCGGCGTACTGGGGGGGGGGGGCTCGGGCGCGTGCTCGTTCTTAGGAAAGGGGAGAGGCGACGGGAGGAAGGAGGAGACCGAGGGGAGGGGAGGTCGGCCAGGGGCCCCACACGGCAGGGAGAGAAGGCTGGGGAAGGAAGGAGCACGCGGCCGAAATCTAGGGGATTCGGGTCCCGGGCTATGGGGGTGGCGGCCCACTGCTATTAAGCGCCGAGGCGGTTGCCCTTTTAAAAAAAAACTTTCCTAATTTAAATCTTTTCCGAAACAGAAAAATAAAAGTGAATAAATAGGAAACAAATCAAATATTTAATATGGGGTATTATATACCAAAAAATCAGAAAAATATCCTCTATTCGAATAACATTTTTCCAAAGCAAAAATAAAAACTTCAAAAATGTTTCATTTTCAGAAATTCCCTAAATGCTTTATTTTCTTTTGCAAATAATTTTCAAATGACCCTCTAAGTTTTAGGGTTCAAATGACTTTCAAAATGCCCGTGTGTTGGAGGGTCAAGTTCCTCCTCTCTTTTCTGTTTGACAGAATTATATTTCCCGGCATTTCTTGCACGAAGAAAACAAATAAAATGCAAAAGAATTCATATGCAAATATCTCCGTTCAAATTCTTTATAGTTGAAGAAGTCATGTCATCTTCTCTCTTTGCTTTTAAAAGATTGAATTTGAATTCACCGGAGAAGGGGAAAGTCATTTAATTCCCTCTCATTCAAAAAGTTTTTGAAAAGTTTCAAATTTCACTCAAGTTTCAATCACTCAAGAAAACAAACAAACAATCTTATATTAATTATATTAACATTCCAAAATTTAAAATTTTGGGATGTTACATGTTGTTGTTGTTGTTGTTGTTGTCGTTGTTTTATTGTTGTTTTCGTTGTTGTTGTTGTCGTTGTTGTTCTTGTTGGTGTCGTCGTCGTTGTTGTTGTTGTTGTTGTTGTTGTTGTTGTTGTTGTTGTTCTCGTCATTGTCTTTGTTGTCGTCGTCGTCGTCGTTGTTATTGTTGTTGTTATTGTTGATGATGATGTTCTGGTTAATTTTGTTGTTGTCATTGTTGTCGTCGTTGTTGTTGTTGTCGGTGTTCTCGTTGTTCTCGTCATTGTCGTTGTTCTTGACATTGTCATCGTCGTCACCGTTGTTCTTGTTGTTGTTATTATTGTCGTTGTTGTTGTTGTTGTTGTTTTTGTTGGTTTTTGTTGTTGTTGTTGTTGTTGTTATGGTTATTGTTGTTCTTGTTGTTGTTGTTGTTGTTATTGTTGTTGTTGTTGTTGTTGTTGTTGTTGTTGTTGTTGTTGTCATCATCGTCATCATCGTCGTCAAAGTCGTCTTCGTTGTTGTTGTTGTTTTTGTTTTTGTTGTTGTTGTTGTTGTTGTTGTGATCGTCATCGTCATTGTTAAAGTCGTCTTCGTCATCGTCGTCGTTGTCGTCGTCGTCGTTGTTGTTGTTGTTGTTGTTGTTGTTGTTCTTGTTGTTGTTGTTGTTGTTGTTGTTGTTGTCCTCATCGTATTCATCGTCATCAAAGTCGTCTTCGTTGTTGTTGTTGTTGTTGTTGTTGTTGTTGTTGTTGTTGTTGTTGTTGTCGTTGTTGTTGTTGTTGTTGTGGTTGTTGTTGTTGTTGTTGTCGTTGTTGTTGTTGTTGTTGTTGTTGTTGTTGTTGTCGTCGTCGTCGTCATCGTTGTTGTTGTTGTTGTTGTTGTCCTTGTTTTATTGTTGTTTCGTTGTTGGTGTTGTCGTAG
>NC_058518.1:206691693-206694193 GCF_904849725.1 Hordeum vulgare subsp. vulgare
GCTTTTTGTTGTTGTTGTTGTTGTTTTCATCATCGTCATCGTCGTCGTCAAAGTCATCTTCGTTGTTGTTTTTGTTGTTGTTGTTGTTGTTGTAATTGTTGTTGTTGTTGTCATCGTCATCGTCGTTGTCAAAATCGTCTTTGTCATCGTCGTCGTCATTTTTGTTGTTATTGTTCTTATTGTTGTTGTTGTTGTTGTTGTTGTTGTTGTCATCATCGTCATCATCTTCGTCAAAGTCCTCTTGGTTGTTGTTGTTGTTGTTGTTGTTGTTGTTGTTGTTGTTGGCGTCATCTTCGAAGTCGTCGTCATCCTCATCCTCCTCGTCGTCGTCGTCATTTTTGTCATCTTCGTTGTTCTCGTCATTGTCGTTGTTGATGATTTTGTTGTTGTTGTTGTTGTCGTTCTTGTCGTAGCTGTCGTTATTGTCGTCGTTGTTGTTGTTGTCATTGTTGTCGTCGTTGTTGTCGTTGTTGTCGTCGTCGTTGTTGTCGTTCTTATTGTTGTTGTTATCATTGTTGTCATTGTGGTCATCGCTGTAATCGTTGCCGTCATCGTTATTGTAGTCATCGTTGTCGTCATCGTTGTTGTCGGCGTCGTCGTTGTTGTTGTTGTTGTTGTTGTTGTTATCATTATTGTCGTTGTGTTCATCGATGTAATCATTGCGGTCATCGTTGTTGTCGTTGTTGTTATTGTTTTTGTTGTTGTTTTTGTTGTTGTTGTTGTTGTTGTTGTTGTTTTTGTAGTCGTCGCTATCCTCATCGTTGTTGTTGTTGTTGTTATCAATGTTGTTGTTGTTCTCGTCATTGTCTTTGTCGTCGTCGTCGTCGTCGTCGTCGTTGTTGTTGTTGTTGTTGTTGTTGTAGTTGTGGTTAACGTTTTTGTTGTCATTGTTGTCGTTGTTGTCGTTGTTGTTGTTGGTGGTGGTGGTGTTCTCGTTGTTCTCGTCATTGTCGTTGATGTTGATGTTGTCGTCTTCATCGTTGTTGTTGTTGTTGTTGTTGTTGTTGTTGTTGTTGTCATTGTTGTCGTTGTTATGGTTGTTGTTGTTGTTGTCAGTGTTGTTGTTGTTCTCGTCATTGCCTATTTTGTCGTCGTTGTGGTCATCCTCGTTGTTGTTGTTGTTGTTATTGTTGTTGTTGTTGTTGTTGTTGTTGTTGTTGTAGTTGTTGTTGTCCTTGGTGTGATTGTTGTTTTCGTTGTTGTTGTTGTTGTTGTTGCTGTTATTGTTGTTCTTGTTGTTGGCGTTGTTGTTTTTGTTATTGTTGTTGTTGTTGTTGTTGTTGTTGTTGTTGTTGTTGTTGTTGTTGTTGCAGGCGTCGTCTTCGAAGTCATCGTCATCCTCATCCTCGTCGTCGTCGTCGTCATTATCGTCGCCTTCGATGTTCTCGTCATTGTCGTTGTTGTCGTTGTTGTTGTTATTGTTCCTATCATTGTTGTCGTTCTTCTCATCACTATCACTGTGGTCATCGCTGTAATCGTTGCCGTCGTTGTTGTTGTTATTGTTTTGGTTTTTGTTGTTGTTGTTGTTGTTGTGGTTGTTGTTGTTGTTGTTCTCATTGTTGTTGTTGTTGTTGTTGTTATTGTTTTGGTTTTTGTTGTTGCTGTTGTCATTGTTGTTGTTGTTGTTATTGTTGTCGTCGTTGCTATCGTTGTTGTCACTATTGTCGTCGTCGTCGTTGTTGTTGGTGGTGTTGTTGTTGTTGTTCTCGTCATTGTCTTTCCTGTCGTCGTCGTCGTCGTCGTTGTTGTTGTTGTTGTTGTTGATGATGTTCTGGTTAATTTTTTTTGTTTTCATTATTGCATTATTGCATTGTTGTTGTTGTTGTCGGTGTTCTCGTTGTTCTCGTCATTGTCATTGTTGTTGACATTGTCGTCGTCGTCATCGTTGTTCTTGTTGTTGTTCTTGTTGTTGTTGTTTTCGTTGCTTTTGTTGTTGTTGTTGTTGTTGTTGTTGTTGTTGTTGTAGTTGTTGTTATTGTTGTTTGTTGTTGTCGTCCTTGTTGTTGTTGTTGCTGTCGTTGCTATCGCTGTTGTTGTTGTTGTCGTCATTGTTCTTGTGTTGTTGTTGTCGTTGTTTTTGTTGTTGTTGTTGTTGTTGTTGTTGTTGTTGTTGTTTGTTGTTGTTGTTGTTGTTGTTGTAGTCGTCCCTGTCGTCATCGTCATCGTGTTTGTTGTTGTTATTGTCGTTGTTATCGCTGTTGTCATTATTGTCGTCGTCGTTGTTGTTGGTGGTGTTGTTGCTGTTGTCATTGCTCTTGTTGTTCTCGTCGTTGTCTTTGTTGTCGTCGTTATCGTCATCCTCGTCGTCGTCGTCGTCGTCGTTGTTGTTGTTGTTGTGGTGGTTAATGTTGTTGTTGTCATTGTTGCCATTGTTGTGGTTGTTGTCGGTGTTCTCGTTGTTCTCGTGATTATCGTTGTTGTTGTCGTTGTCGTCGTCATCATCGTTGTTTTTGTAGTTGTTGTTGTCGTTGCTTTTGTTGTTGTAGTTGTTGTTGTTGTT
>NC_058518.1:206709193-206719193 GCF_904849725.1 Hordeum vulgare subsp. vulgare
CGGATATGGTATTGCTGGGTGGTTTCAAGAACATCATGGTTTCTACCCTCTGAATGTAAGTGGAATGCCGCCCAGGTTCAAAAAGATCAGACAGACTTAGTGACTAGTAGCTTCCGTGCGCAACCACTAGCTATATGGGCTCTAGCTTAGTTGAGTAGGTTGTGGGAACCTTGCCTGGGCAAAGCTAGGAGATGTAGATATAAATAGGTGTACCGGCTTGCCGTTGGGTGGAGGTGACTACTTCTGAAAGACTTCGTCTCAATCTTCGGGTTGGGTCTAGTGGGTACAGTGTGCAAACCTCTGCAGAGTGTATAAACTAATCATGATTAGCCGTGTCCCCGGTTATGGACAATTTTGAGCAGCTAGGCCATTATAGTTGTTGGATGATCTTGACAGATGACACACTTAATAAAACTTGGTGGGAAACTTAATAATGGTAATAGGTTGGAGTTGGATATGCCAATTCAATCATATGTGAATTATTGTAGAAAACTAATTAAAAACTGACTATTAGGTAGCTATGAGGATAAAATCAGCTTTCTGCAAAATAACCATCAGCCTTTCTTTTGTTATACTATGCATATACATGTAGGTCTGTTATATTAATTTTCCTGTGTAACTTGCCAATACATTCAAAGTATTGACCTATATGGCTGCAACGTATCATGTTGCAGGATATTCAGACGAGGAGTAAGGTACCGTTAGGGTCGCGAATCTTCACTCAACATCGCCGGTGGGCTATGATGGGACTCTACGTTATTATTCTGCTACTTTTCCGCTGTTTATTAGAATAAAGCTAGCTAAGTGCTATGCAGATTGTTATATTTTATAAATTCTGGATCATACGTTATTATAAATGATGCACTTGCTATATCTGGTTTTCATCTATACTGTGTGTGCTAGCGAGTCGATCCAGGGACTAGCACAGTAAAGCAAAGAGACTCAAATCCTTCGAGGTTTGGTCGTTACAGATGGCATCAGAGCAATGCGTTGACTGTAGGTCGTGACCCTAGAAAATGAATTAGAAAAGCCATAGGAGTCTAAGTTTATTCTATTAACTTTGTCTACATCTTACTCTTTCATTAGACAACCACTATAGTATCTTGACCAGCTTAAGTAGGAACTAGTGCTGAGACCACCACTTATCTTGTTTTATTTGCGCTATTAACGTGTTAGCGTATCTGTTTATGCCCGCTTTGTGGCATGACGATACTAGGTTGCTATGTTTGATTATTGTTATGCTTCTTTGTGTTATTTGTTATGATGTTTCGTTGCCTCATATATATTACCTTTATCATAATATGCATATGGGTAGAATATATATATTCCTCTAGACCTATTCTATCTATTTTCTTATCTATTCTTGCCCACCAGATGCCGCCGAGACGTGAGCGTAGGGACAGGAATGCAGGAGCAGGCAACAATGATGGCAATGAGGCACCGTAATATGTGCGACAAATCCTTGAGGGACAAGGCCAGTTGATCCAGTTGCTTGCCCAGAGTTTGGCCAACAATAACAACAACAACCCACCGCCTCCGCCACCTATG
Source organism: Hordeum vulgare subsp. vulgare (assembly GCF_904849725.1). NCBI lineage: Eukaryota > Viridiplantae > Streptophyta > Magnoliopsida > Poales > Poaceae > Hordeum > Hordeum vulgare. The sequence continues at coordinate 206,710,742 of NC_058518.1, forward strand.
GATATGCTCACTACGTTCTTGAGGTTGAATCCTCAGAGGTTCTCCAGCAGCCCTGAACCTATTATGGCGGATGATTGGCTTCGTTCTATTGGTAGGAACCTGCGGACCGTTGGATGCACTGATGCAGAGAGGGTGAGGTTTGCCTCACATCTATTGGAGGGTCCTGCCGCAGCTTGGTGGGACAATTACTTGGTCACCTATCCCATTGATACTATCACATGGGCGCAGTTTGAGGCAGCTTTCCGCGCCGCACATGTGTCTGCTGGCGCCATGAGTCTAAAGAAGAAGGAGTTTCGCAGCTTGCGTCAGGGAGGTTGCTCAGTTAATGATTATGTGGAGGAGTTCAACAAACTTGCACGTTATGCTCCTAATGATGTTAATACTGATGCAGCTAGACAAGAGATGTTCTTGGAGGGCCTGAATGATGATTTGGGAGTTCAGTTGACTGTGGCCACTTTTGGTAATTATCAGGAGCTTGTTGATAAGGCTATTGTGCTTGAGGGAAAGCATCAGGCAATAGAGAACCGCAAGAGGAAGTATAGCAACAACAAGTTTAATTCAGGACTGCAGCAGAAGCCACGCACTTCATATCATCATCATGGAGGTAATGGGCATCATCATGGAGGTAATGGCCACAATCATAATGGACACCATCATCATAATGGACACAAGGGCAACAATGGCAATGGTAATGGTAATGGAGGTAATAATAACCAGAACCGCCAGAATGTGCCAGTGCAGAGGGACCTTAATCAGGTCCAGTGCTTCAAGTGCAGAAAGATGGGCCACTACTCCAATGCATGCCCAGAGAGCAATAATGGTAATGGGAGTTCTGGAGTCATCAAGCCAAACCCCTTTCAAAAGGGTCATGTTAACCACGTTAATGTGGAGGAGGTCTATAATGAGCCTGATGAAGTGATTGGTACGTTCCTTATCAATTCAGTACCCGCTCTTGTTCTTTTTGATACTGGTGCATCGCATTCATTCATATCACGGGTATTTGTGGATAAACATAAGCTGCCTACCGTAGTCCTTAAGCCACCTATTCTAGTAAGTTCTCCTGGAGCTGAGATGGCAGCAAGTTTGGGATGTTTTCAGATGCCCTTGTCTATTGGGAAGCATGTTTTCCCGACAGATTTGATCATATTGAAGTCACAAGGTCTTGATATTATTTTGGGTATGGATTGGATGGCCAAATATGAAGGAGTTATCGATTGTGCTAGTCGATCTATTTCTCTCAATGCACCAGGAGGGAAGAGAATCAAATATGTATGTAAGTACCAGCATAAGAGGATGCAGGTGAACTCTCTTAAGGGGGGTAGCCTGGAAGAGGTGCCAGTTGTGAAGGATTATCCAGATGTGTTTCCGGAGGAGTTGTCAGGTATGCCACCAGATAGAGATATTGAGTTTCTCATTGATTTGATTCCTGGTACTGGGCCTATTGCAAAGAGACCATACAGAATGCCTCCTCAAGATTTGGAGGAATTGAAGAAGCAGTTGAGGGAGTTACAGGCACAAGGATTTATTCGCCAAGTTCATCACCTTGGGGAGCCCCTGTTTTGTTTGTGGAGAAGAAGGATGGACCCTTGAGGATGTGTATTGATTATAGTTCTCTGAATGAGGTAACCATTAAGAATAAGTATCATTTGCCTATGATAAATGATCTGTTTGACCAGTTGGAGGGAGATACTGTGTTTTCTAAGATTGATCTTCGTTCTCGTTATCATCAATTAAAGATTCGTGAGCAAGATATTCCAAAGACTGCTTTCACGACGAGGTATGGGCTGTATGAGTATACTGTTATGTCATTTGGATTGACTAATGCCCCTGCATACTTCATGAATATGATGAACAAGGTGTTTATGGAGTTCTTCGATAAATTTGTGGTTGTTTTCATTGATGATATATTGGTGTTCTCCAAGAATAAGCAAGAGCATGAAGTGCATCTGCGTTTGGTGTTGGAGAAACTGAGGGAGCACGAATTGTATGCCAAGTTCAGTAAATGTGAGTTTTGGCTGGATGAGGTAGCATTCCTTGGCCATGTTATATCAGGTAATGGAGTTGCAGTTGATCCATCCAAGGTTGCGGCTGTTACAGAGTGGGAGACACCCACGTCAGTTGGTGAGATTCGCAGCTTTTTGGGCTTAGCAGGTTATTACACAAGGTTTATTGAGAATTTCTCAAAGATTGCAAAGCCTATGACTGAATTGTTGAAGAAGGGAAATAAGTTTGTTTTGACTGATGATTGTGAAGCTAGCTTTCAGGATTTGAAGCAACATTTAGTCACAGCACCAGTTTTAACTCTGCCAGACATACATAAAGACTTCCAGGTATATTGTGATGCTTCTCGTCAGGGACTTGGGAGTGTTTTGATGCAGGAAGGTAAAGTTGTTTCTTATGCTTCACGTCAGCTTAAGAATCATGAGCATAATTATCCTACACATGATTTGGAGTTAGCCTCAATTGTGGATGCATTGAAAACTTGGAGGCATTATCTCGTTGGTAATCATTGTGATATATTTACTGATCATAAGAGCTTGAAGTACATATTTACTCAGAGGGAGTTGAACCTTAGACAGAGGAGATGGTTGGAGCTTATTAAGGATTATGATTTCAATGTGCAGTATCATCCTGGTAAGGCTAATGTTGTTGCTGATGCATTGAGTCGTAGGAGCCATGCTAATGCAATTAATATTGAGGATCTGCCACCGGAGTTATGTGAGCAGTTCAGAAATCTGAGATTGGATATGGTCCTTAGAGGCTATTTGGCTACACTTGAGGTAAGGCGTACTTTGCTTGACAGAATTAGAGAAGCTCAAAAGGGTGATAAGTATATTGCTGAGATAAAGGAGAATATGCAAAAAGGGAAGGAAAAAGATTTCCATGAGGATGAACATGGAACCATATGGTTTGAGAAGCGTATTTGTGTACCTCAGGATGCAGATATAAGGAAGTTGATTCTTCAGGAGGCGCATGATTCACCTTATTCTATCCACCCAGGTAATACTAAGATGTATTTGGATTTGAGGGAGAGATTTTGGTGGCCTAGCCTGAAGAGGGAAATTGCTGAGTATATTGCAGTATGTGATGTGTGCCAGAGAGTTAAAGTAGAACATCAGAAACCAGCAGGTTTGTTACAACCCTTGCCTATACCTGATTGGAAGTGGGATCAGATTGGAATGGATTTCATCACTGGATTACCCAGGACTCGATCAGGTTATGATTCTATTTGGGTAGTTGTTGATCGTTTGACTAAAGTCGCTCATTTCATCCTGGTAAAGACTACCTATACCAGTGCTAAGCTATCTAAGATTTATATGTCCAAAATTGTCTGTCTGCATGGAGTTCCAAAGAAGGTAGTGTCTGATAGAGGTACTCAGTTCACTTCTAAATTTTGGCGTCAGTTGCATGAATCATTGGGTACTAGACTAGAGTTCAGTACAACATTCCATCCACAGACAGATGGGTAGACTGAGAGGGTGAATCAGATATTGGAGGATATGTTGAGAGCTTGTGCTTTGGACTACGGGTCCAGTTGGGATGATAATTTACCATATGCAGAGTTCTCATATAATAACAGTTATTAGGCTAGTTTGCAGATGGCACCGTTTGAGTTTCAGTTGCAGGACGCCATTGATGTGGGATGAGGTTGGAGAGCGTCAGTTCTTTGGACCAGACTTGATTAGACATGCTGAGGAGAAAGTCAGGTTGGTTCGTGACAGGCTAAAGATAGCACAGTCCAGACAGAAGAGTTATGCAGATGCAAAGCGTAAGGAGGTGACATATGAGGTAGGAGTCCGTGCATACCTTAGAGTTTCACCACTTCGTGGAATTAAGAGGTTTGGAATCAAAGGTAAGTTAGCACCATGCTTTGTGGGGCCTTACAAGATCTTGGAGCGCCGAGGAGAAGTAGCTTATCAGCTGGAGTTGCCAGAAGCTTTGTCAGGAGTTCATAATGTGTTTCACGTATCCCAGCTAAAGAAGTGTCATGCCGAGATGGCAGATGTTCCTTTGAGAGATACAGTGCCACTTGAGGCAATTCAGTTGGAGACTGACTTGACATATGAGGAGAAGCCTGTTATGATTCTGGAGACAGCAGAGAGAGTTACTCGCACCAAGACATTCAGGTTATGCAAAGTTCAGTGGGATCACCATATCGAAGAAGAGGCTACTTGGGAACGAGAGGAGGATCTCAAGCAGGAGCACCCACACCTATTTGCTGACCAACCCGAATCTCGAGGGCGAGATTCATCTTAAGGGGGGTAGGTTTGTAACATCCCAATTTTCCTAAATTCGGATGTTAATAGATCATTCATATGCATCTCATATTTTTTATGCACTATTTTGTTCTTCTGAGAATTCTATTCAATATGCAACTGCGGGCAATTTATTGGAGTGGAGATAATGTGACTTCTCCCCTGTCGAGTTAAAGTGCATAACGTTTCAAATATTATTTGGAGTTACCGACTTGGTTTTGCAAATTTTTATAATGCCCGAAATTATTTTATTTGAGTTTTTCAAATGGTATTTGCGTGGCCTATTGCATTAAAACTATTTTCAAAATATTGTATTAGGTGGAACTAGGATCCCTTTTTTATTTATTAGGTGGATTTATTTTATATTTATATTTATATATATGTCTATATTAGCATTTTAATATATATATCTATATATATGTATATTACTATATGTGTATATCTTTATATATATATGTATATTTTTGTATATGTATATATAAATTATTTTTGTCTGATATTTGTTTTAAAAAAATATTTTTTATTATTATTACTTTATTTATCGTGGTTTCGGAAAAAAAAGGGACCAGCTAGCACGACCAAGCAAGTCCAGGGCCAGCACCACATCTCCACCTACCGCACCAAACAGGACCACGTGCCCAGCGCAGCCCCAGGCTAGGCCTACCACCAGATTGTCCTAGGTCCCACTTCCCAGGAAAGCCAAACCGAGTCCCACCGTGAACAGGATCCCATCGCGACGAGCCTCGTTTGTTGGCAGGAACCGAGTAGGACTCCCTTTCCATCGGTAGAATAGAAGTCCAGGAACCGAAAGCTCTGCTCCTGATTCGCCCCAGTGCAGCCTCGAGTTCACTGATACCCTGCAGTAGCAAGTTCGCCGGAGTTTGCAACAGCTTCACCGGAGTTCGCGCCATGCGGCCGTTCGTTTCGTCGTTCGTGGGAGCCGCCGTTCGTCGGAGTTCGTCCGACAGTCACCGGAGAAGTACCATCGGAGGCACCACGCCGAGACGGTTTCGTTTTTCCCCGCTGTTAATGGTGAGAACGCACGCACGAGCGATTCATCAAGTCCTAATGAACAGCTTCAGGACGAAATTCAATCAGTTTTTTATCTGTTTTAGCTGTGTCAGATTCTTGGTATAATTTTGAAACGCGTTTATCTTTTTACTCGTAACTCCGATTCAGGAAATTCTTTTTCCTGTGATCTTGTATTGATGAGTAGAACATGTTAGAACCAGTAGTTTTCAGTTTTACTAAAATTTATTGTTTTGTTAAAACAGATTATTTTAAACCTACCGGAGGCCATATTTTGCAAACCATAAATCTGATTTAGTTGATTCTTTTTGCGTTGTCATCGTATCATCATGTAGATGATTTTATACCTGCTGCCATGCTATTTATGCTTTGGTTTTAAACAAGTTGTTTTATCGCCGATCGTTTTATTTGGTGTTAAGTGATTGTGGTGATTGATTGGTGTGATTGTTATTGTTGTTGTTGTTGTTGTTGTTGTTGTTTTTGTTGTTGATGTTTGTAACATCCCAAATTTTGGAATGTTAATATAATTATTAGAATGATTGTTTGGTTGCTTGAGTGATTGAAAGCTTGAGTGAAATTTGAAAACTTTTCAAAACTTTTGAATCAGAGGGAATAAAATGACTTTCCCGTTCTCCGGGAATTCAAATTCAATCATTTAAAAGCAAAGAGAGAAGATGACATGACTTCTTCAACTATAAAGAATTTGAACGGAGTTTGCATTTGAATCCTTTCAAATATTTTCCCTTGCTTCTATATTTTTCTTCCCCGAGAAATACCCCAAAAATAATTCTTGCCAAGCAAGAAAGAGAGGAGGAACATGACCCTCCAAACCGGGGATATTCCTTTGAAATATTTGGACCATAAAACCCAAGGTTTATTTGAAAAATATTTGCAAAAAGAAAATAAACCAATTTAGGGATTTTCTAAAAAAACATTTTTTTGAAGTATTTATTTTGGTAGTGGAAAAATGTCCATCTTTTTGAATTCATTTCTCTGAAAATTTTAATATATTATACCCCTATACTCCAACGGTATTCTATTTCCTTTTAATCCTATTAATTCCTGTTTTAATAAAAAGGGAAAGAGATCTCTTATTTTAGGAATGTACTTGGGCCACGTTAGGAAACCAATCTGGCCCAATCCCACCTTCTTCTTCCTCCTCATGAGCTTCCTTCTCTGGCCATGGCAGAAGCTTCCCAGGAAGCTTCCCTCCCCCGATTCGCGGGCTACACTTCCTTCCCGAGCCTCCCATCACCCCTATAAGAACGCCCCTCCTCTCCTCGTTCCATTTTCCCCATCAGCTCGCCCTCTCCTTGCCCGTAGCCACGATGCCCCCACCATTGTTGTTCCTGCAAGGAGACGAACAGAAGAACGCCCAAGAGCCCATGACGCCCCCTTCCTCGCCTCCAGGACCCCTCCGCTGTTCCCCCTCCCCGCCGGCGACCTGCCCACCTCGCCGGAGTTCTTCCTATGTGTCACCCATGGTGAGATTCACGGAATCCCGTATTGCAGTTTTTTCAGAAAATTGCAATCTTAGAAAATTCATATCTATTAATCTATAACTCGAAATTAGGTGATTCTTTTTGCGTTGGATCAGAAATTTCATGCAGTTTCTGCAGATATATAATTTTTCTATGTTTGGATTTATAAAAATTGAGTTAGATCAGATTTAAATTAATGCTTGTTTTGCTTATTCCAGGAGTTTAAAAATAGCTTTTAATTTGATTCCTTTTGTTACTGATCACTAGTGATCCTATTTAGCAGTGGTAAAAATTTCAGATTTTTTTGAGTATTGTAGCTCACTGTTTTATATGAAACAATTTCTGTTTCACCTCTTTTAGGATTTCGGCTAAATTCCTTTTCTAGCTTTGTTTTAAAATATTTTATTTATTATTTCAGAAATATTATGTTTTGTTTCTGTTAGATAAACAGTAGTTTTGCAACAAGTTTTTATTTTATTTCTATTTGTTTTCATGAAATCAATTCTCGTTCCTTAGTAACTTACAATTGTCTTCCGCATTGTTTGAAATTCCGTTTGGGCATGCTTTCAAAAGGTTTTGTGAAAAATACTTTATTTTATCTTAGTTAAACTTATATCTTAGTTCCTTGTTATTATTTTCTGTTAGACAACAACTATTAGTGTTTGACGTAGTAGAAGACTCCCTAGTCTTATTTGAAGTTTCTTTCGGAATTCCTATTCGCTCTCTCTTTTGTTTTGATTGCTAGTATGGGTGCTTATGTGAATGATATGTTTGCTATATAGATTTCATCGGAGAGTGACGAGTAGTCTATCAAGTTATTTTCTCGAGGAAATTCTTCTTTGTCAACATCACACGCAAGTCACTTTGATCATACTATCACCCATGTTTTATGCATCGTAGTTCTACCATCCTATGCCCAATTGCATGCTGAGTAGGTACTTGGAAATTTTGTATAGATTGTAGTATCATGTGGTAGGCACACAACAACCCCGATACTTGGCCCCGGGACGACAAATTTCATATTGCTATACTTGAGTAGACGGGATTTCGGTTGAGTGCATAACACGAGTGATGCGAGGTTGATTAAATAATCAAGACCGGTTAAGACAAGATTTTCAAGACCTCGGACGCAATGCAACTCTGGGTGAAGGACGGTTGATCGCCTCCCTGGAGAACCCAGTGGATGACCCGGGATGCTGGAGAGGCCATGACATCCTGCGGAAAGCTTCACCCAGGCTCAAAGAGACGGACGGATATTTTCAAGACCCAAGGCTTACCTGCACAGCCACAAGTCATTATGGGCTCTGGCTTGGTTGGACAACGCGGCGACTCTGGACAGGCGGTGCTAGCAGATGTAGACGAACGGTAGGAATGGATGGGCACGGACAGGGATTTAGAGGGACCCGTTGAAAGACCATGTTTTGATCATCCAGTCTTCAAACACCCTGAAGTCCGAGGACATACTCGGAGGCGATCAAATCTTGTGGGGAACGTGTGCAAAACTCTGCAGAGTACTCAAACCTAATCGATTAGCCGTGTCCACGGTCATGGACAACTTGAGCCAAAGGAACTGAAGTTATCTGGATTTCTCAACACCATTATATATATTTGATGAGGGTAATTATTGACAACTCAGGTACGAGAATTGGTTGGCAGAACCATCTCGTTAACAACCAACAATGTAGT
>NC_058518.1:206726693-206761693 GCF_904849725.1 Hordeum vulgare subsp. vulgare
CATCCGGGTAAGGTTTCCACCACTGATCAACTAAGCCAGAGCCCATAATAGCCAGTGGTCGCACAAGGAAGCTACTAGTCACTAAGTTTGTTTGATCTTTTTGAACCTGGGCAGCATCCACTTACATTCAGAGGGTAGAAACCATGATGTTCTTGAAACCACCCAGCAATACCATATCCGCCCAGAGGTGTATTATATCCTGAATTACTACTCAATTTATTTTGTAGTCCTCACATAATCTCAATGAATACAGGAACCAATCCCCGTCTACATAGCATAGCATAGCAATGATAATATTCCTATACATGCATAATTTTCATAGGGTGATATAATACTACATGCATAGAAAAATAATAGGTAAAGCATGATCAACATGTAACTTGCCTTGATTCTGATTCTGAAGGTCACACTCCTCACAATAGTTTGCGTCGCACTTCGCACAATCTACATGTTGCAAACAATCACACCAATCAATCACCACAATCACATAACACCAAATAAAACCATCGGCAATAAAACAACTTGTTTAAAACCAAAGCATAAATAGCATGGCAGCAGGTATAAAATCATCTACATGCTGATACGATGACAACGCAAAAAGAATCAACTAAACCGGGTGAACGGTTTGCAAAATATGGCCTCCGGTAGGTTTAAAATAATCTGTTTTATCAAAAAAATTAATTTTCGTAAAACTGAAAACTATTGGTTCTAACATGTTCTACTCATCAATACGAGATCACAGGAAAAAGAATTTCCTGAATCGGAGTTACGACTAAAAAGATAAACGCGTTTCAAAATTATACCGAGAATCTGACAGAGCTAAAAACAGATTAAAAACAGATTGAATTTCGTCCTGAAGCTGTTCATCAGGACTTGATGAATCGCTCGTGCGTGCGTTCTCACCACGAACAGCGGGGAAAAACGGAACCGTCTCAGTGCGGCTCCTCCGATGGTGCTCCGGTGGCGGTCGAACGGACTCCGGTGATGGCGGCTCCGCGAACTCCGACGAACACGGACGAACTCGGACGTGCGCGGCGTTGCTCCGCGGTGCTCGAGGCTACTGCGTGTGCGAGGCGGTGGCGCTGTGCGTGCGAGACTGTAACATCCCAGTTTTCCTAATTGGGAATGTTTTACATTGTAGCTAAGCATCTATGCATATTGCTTGAAATAAATTTAGCACGTGAATTCCTTCGTTTTTTTTATTTGCAATTCCATTTTTCCTCGCACGAGAAATGCCCGGAGAAATACTCTCTTGCACGCAAGAGAGAGAGGAGGAGGAAAATGACCCTCCAAAGTGCGGGCAATTTTTTGAAATATTGGAGCCAAGAGATACAAAGTTCATTTGCAAAAATAATTGCAAAAATAAATAAAGCAAATTGGGAATTTCTGAAAAAACATTTTTTTAAGTTTTTATTTTTACTTTGGAAAAATGTTATTCGGGTAGAGGATATTTTTCTGATTTTTTTTGGTATATAATACCCTATATTAATATTTTGATTTACTTCCTCTTTTTTCGCTTTTGTTTTCTGTTTCGGAAAAGGTTTAATAATAGGAAAGTTTTTCTTTTTTGGAAGCTGCCGCCCGAGCGCATTATAGGCCATGGGCCGAATCCCACAGCCCCAGGGAATGAATCCCTTAAACTTAGCCCGACCGACCCCTTCCTCACCCGCCTCTCTCCCACTGCCGCTGGGCCCCACCAACCGATTCCTCCACCCCCGTCGCCCATCTTCTTCTTCCTTCTTCCAAAAATGCTGCCCGAGCCGAGCCCCCCCAGGACTCGGGATCCCCTGCCGATCCCTCTCTACTCCTTCCTTTCCTCCCCCCTCCTGGCCTATATAAGAGCCCCAGCCGCCGCAGCCCCGTTCCCACCCCTTCCTCGACGAACCGCCGCCGCCCCGATCCCCTGCAGCAGCCCGCCGGAGCAGCACGGCTGCAGCTCTCGGCCGCCCCCTCGAGCAGCACCCCGGCGCCCCTCTTCGCTCCACCCGACGCCCCCTTCGCCGGAGGACCACCGCCGCCGCCGCCCCGTCCTCTCCACCGCCCCCCGGAGCCCCCTCACCCTCGCCGGCGACGCCACCTCGCCGGAGCTTCCCCACTGCCGGTAGACTCCCTCCTCTTCTCCGTTATTTCTCTTTTCTTATTTTCTAGCCGTTAGATCTTAGATGTATAGTTTAGATTAGATCCTAGAATAACCCTTCGGTTTAAAGTAGAAAGCCGACGGTTTTTAATTCACTTATTCAGTTAGCCAGCAAGTTTTACTAGTCCTCGGCCGTTTGGTCCTAACCTTGCAACAAACTCCCCCGCAGCCTATCACAACATGCCACGTGTACCCCCTCTTAGTTACTAGTTAGCTTCAGGTTTTTTGTCTAAATTGCAAAAACAGAAAGTTTATGTTTTGTTTTGGCCACAACTTTTGACCCCGAAGTCCAATGACATTGATTCTTGTTCCAGTAGACTCCAATTTTTCTGTAGTTTTTAAAAACATATAATTTTTCTATGTTTGAAATATTAAAATATAAGTTAGATCAGATTTAGTTCAAACCTTGTTTTGCCTATTCCAGGAGTTTAAAAAATGATTTTGAGTTGATTCTTTTTGCTACTGGTTCCTAGTGATTAAATATTACGGTGGTAGAAGTTTCAAAATTGTTAAAGTATTGTTACTGGTGTTTTCAACAGAAACAAGTTTCTGCCATAACGACGCGTGATGAATTCTTTTACTTAGGCTTTAGCAAATCCCTACTTATGATGTTATTTTTACTTGTGGCTTGATTGAAGTGCTTATGGTGTGTTTTGTGTTTGTATCGGTAGATCATCCGGAGTGCGAAGCGTGTTACTTAGAAGCACTTGAGCAAGACAACTATCATCAAGGCAAGTCATTTTGATCATGTTATTTTACCTATATTTCGATGCATGGTAGATCACCTTTCTTTGCCCAATTTGCATGCTGCCTAGGTACTTGGAAACTTTAGTATAAGTTGTAGTATCATGTGGTAGGAACACAACAACCCCAATACCTGGCCCCGGGACGACAATTTCTTAATGCTATGCTTGAGTAGACGGGTTATCGGTTGACTGTATATCACGAGTGATGCGAGGTTGATATAATAATCAAGATCGGTTAAGACAAGATCTTCAAGACCTCGGACGCAATGCAACTCCGGGTGAAGGACGGTTGATCGGCTCCCTGGAGAACCCAGTGGATGCCCGGGATGCTGGAGAGGCCATGTCATCCTGCGGAAAGCTTCACCCAGGCTCGAAGAGACGGACGGAGACTTCAAGACTCAAGGCTTACCTGCACAGCCACAAGTCATTATGGGCTCTGGCTTGGTTGGACAACGCGACGACTCTGGACAGGCGGTGCTAGCAGATGTAGAAGAACGGTAGGAATGGATGGGCTCCGACAGGGATTCAGAGGGACCCGTTGAAAGACCATGTTTTGATCATCCGGTCTTCGAAGACCCTGAAGTGCGATGAAAAACCCGGAGGCGATCAAATCTTGTGGGGAACATCTGCAAAACTCTGCACAGTGCCCAACCTAATCGATTATCCGTGTCCACGGTCATGGACAACTTGAGCCGAAGGCATTGAATTTCCCCTGAACTCTCGACACAACTTAATAATGATGTGGGTGTTAACAACTATTCGGGTACGAGAATTGGTTGGCGGAACCATCTCGTTAACAACAAACAAGGTAGTAATATTTTGCTTCCAACCCCTCTTGTTGTAGGATAAAACTGGCTTTATGCAAAAACATAGCCCCACCGGCCAAATATGCATGTAGACATAGTTGATTATTATTTTACTCCTCTCTTTGATGACTTGCCGGCATATTCAATATGCTGATCTACACGGCTGCAACGTATCCTGTTGCAGAGTACTTTTCCGACCAGGAGTGAGGCTACGATCTACGCTCAGCGACATGCCCTTGGAGTCGGATGGACTCGTCTACCTGATGCTTCCGCTAGTCTTCGTTAGATATCTCATGAATTGGCCTTCAGCCACTTTATGGTAATCATTTATTGTAATAAAGTACTCTTTATGAGATTTCGATTAATAAAGCTGTGTGATTGAACTCTTGAATATATACATTATGTACTCTGTGTGTACCAGCATGATCTTGGGATGGTACGAAACACCAGAGGCGTGACTCGTATTGAGTCGGGTCGCTACAGAAATGGTATTCAGAGCACACGCTGACCTTAGGACGTAACCTCTAGGAATGGAAAAGCCTTAGGAAGAAAACTATTTTCTCTTATGTCTATAAATCTTCTATTTTCCTCTTCTGATCATTTCTGACTTCTCTCCGATTTTCCAATGTTTAGATGGCCACCTTCATCCTTGTTAAGTTCATGGAGTTTTGCCAGCCCGACGCCACTATGCCGTTCGAAAAAGAGCTGGTGCAGATCACCAAGGATTTGAGGATTGCTCTGCCGACTATCACAGGGAAGCCAACTTTGTCTTACCCGGAGGATTCACGCTACAGGATCGAGGTGTATATTCCCGGAAGGACATTCCAGCCGCGCACTGAGCCGATGGATTTCAAGTTCATCGCACCCAACTGGATTCTTGGAAGGGACATGGCGATCCATTGTGCACTCGGACGTATCAAGGAAGAATACAAAGGCTTCCCTATTTCTCCAGACCTATTGACCGTATCCCGGAGAAATGAAGATGGAGATATCATCTCAAGCAAGACCAAGGACGCTCTCTTGTCTTATGCCCAGACCTTGGAGAAGCACAGCGGGACTCTGGAGTATCACATGATCAAGGACGCCAGGAAGATCAAGCAACTGTCACTCCGCGAGCTTGAACTTGAAGATGCAGCCCGGGAAGCCCACTATGAACATGAACTGGAGGTGAAGGACTTTCTGGAGCGGATCGAGAAGCTGAAGACTCGAGTTGCATACCTGGAGGAGGAACTGGACATGGGCGAGAACCTTCATCCCGAAGGAGACGTAGCCCCCTTGATCAGCAACGACGAGGACTATGAAGAAAGCTCCACCGAAGGACCCGTCACCATGCTTTTCTGAGGAGGACACTTAGACTAGACCACCAAATTTACTTTATCGTTATTCATTTTAGGCCGATGTTTAGGATTATCGAATTTTGTATCCCCGTGTGAACCTTTGTGATGATATTGAATAAAATGTGTGGTGTGATACTTGTGTGTTGCATTCATATGGGTAGTGTAATTACTCTTAGACCATTGTTCTATGCTAATCTCACACCTCTACAAACATCAGATGCCTCCGAGACGTGCCCCTGAGTCCAACTTTCCGCCGGAACTCACCGAGTTGATCCAGCAACAAAACACCCTGATGCAGCTGATCATCCAGAACCAGAACAATAACAACAACCATCATCCACCCCAGGCTGACAATCTCACCCGTTTCGTGAGGTTGAACCCTCCAACTTTCTCCAGCAGCATTGAACCCGTTGTGGCAGATGATTGGCTCCGCAAGATGGAGCGTGAACTTATCACTGCTGGTTGTTCTGAAGCTGAGAAGGTGCGTTTAGCCGCGCATCAACTTGAAGGCCCTGCAGCTGCTTGGTGGGAGAACTACACCACCGCTTATCCCATTGCTGGAGTCACTTGGGAGCAATTCAAGCAAGCCTTCCGCACCGCGCATGTCTCAGCTGGTGCAATGAGTCTGAAGAAGCATGAGTTTCGCAACTTACGCCACGGGAATCGCTGTGTGGCCCAGAACGTCGATGAATTCAGCATGCTCGCCCGTTATGCACCTGGAGATGTGGCCGATGATGCGGCCAAGCAGGAAAAGTTCTTGGAGGGACTCAATGATGAGCTAAGCATTCAGTTGACTGTAGCCACCTTCAACAACTACGAGGAGCTGGATGATAAGGCCCTCATCTTGGAGGGGAAACATCAGCACATGGAGAACCGCAAGCGGAAGTATGGGGTTGGAAAGTTCCACTCCGGCACTCAGCAGAAGCCTCGCTACAGCCCTTATCCAGGGAATACCGGGACTGGATCCGGTAAGTTTGTAGGACACGTTCAGCATAACCACCCGGTGCACAACCATGGAGGCCACAACCATCGAGGAAATGGGAACCACCGCAACAACAGCAACTTCAAGAATGGCGGTACTGGCACTCAGCAGCATTCAGCTCCAGCTCAGAAGGATCTGACTCACATCACCTGCTTCAAGTGTCAGAAGACGGGACACTATGCCACTGAATGTCCCCAGAACAAGCAGGGAAATGGAAACGGCAACGGCAGCTCTGCAGCAAAGAAGCCCAATCCTTTTCCTCGAGCTCACGTGAACCACATTGATGTTGAAGAGGTCTATGATCACCCCGATACTGTGGATGGTAAGTTTTTGCTAAATTCACGTCCAGTATTGGTACTTTTCGATTCTGGTGCAACACATTCATTCATATCAAGGGTAGTTGTGGAAAGTATAGTTTGCCAACTAGAACCCTCAGCCAGCCTATTAAGGTCAGTTCCCCAGGAGGCATGATGACAGCCGGGATAGGATGCCATGCTTTGAGTCTCAACATCGGGAACCATAATTTTCCCACCGACCTCATCGTATTAGAGTCCCAGGGATTGGATGTAATCCTAGGCATGGATTGGTTGGCCAAGTATGAAGGGAATATCGATTGTGCTCTTAAGTCTATTTTGCTCACCACCCCCGAGCAGAAGCGGATTAAGTACGTGTCTCAGCGCCCTACATGGAGTAAGCGAGTAAACTCTCTCACGGGAGTAGTCCAGGAGGAAGTACCGATTGTACAGGAGTACCCAGATGTATTTCCGGAGGAATTGCCGGGCATGCCACCCGATATAGAGATTGAATTCTTGATTGAGCTATTACCCGGAACAACCCCGATATCCAAGAGACCCTATGGGATGCCCGCAAATGACTTGATAGAAATCAAGAAGCAAATTAAGGAGTTATTGGACAAAGGGTATATTCGCCCAAGTTCTTCACCTTGGGGAGCCCAGTGCTCTTGGTTGAAAATAAGGACAAGTCCTTGAGAATGGTTGTCGATTATCGTGCATTGAACGATGTGACCATCAAGAACAAGTATCCCTTGCCGATGATCAATGATCTGTTCGATCAATTAGTTGGAGCTCGCGTATTCTCAAAGATCGATCTTCGATCCGGGTATCATCAGTTGAAAATTTGTGAACAAGATATACCCAAGACAACCTTCACCACCCGGTACGGCTTGTATGAGTACACAGTCATGTCATCTGGACTGACTAATGCTCCGACATATTTTATGAATCTGATGAACAAAGTATTTATGGAATACTTGGACAAGTTTGTCGTGGTGTTCATCGATGACATACTGATATTCTCCAAGAACGAAGAGGAACACAAGGAACATCTGCGTCTAGTTCTGGAGAAGCTTCGAGAGCATAAGCTATATGCAAAGTTTAGCAAATGTGAGTTTTGGTTGGAGGAAGTCGGATTTCTCGGACACGTCATCTCAGGAGAAGGAATAGCAGTGGACCCTTCCAAGGTCGCAGCAGTCACCGAATGGGTAGCACCCACTTCAGTCAAGGAGATCCGCAGTTTCCTCGGACTTGCCAGATATTACTGGAGGTTCATTGAGAATTTCTCAAAGATTACCAAGCCCATGACAGAGTTGTTGAAGAAGGAATCCAAGTATGTTTGGACTAAGGAATGTGAAACCAGTTTTCAAGAGCTGAAGAAACGTCTTGTTACAGCCCCAGTGCTCATATTGCCGAACATTCGAAAGGATTTCCAGGTTTACTGTGACGCTTCTCGTCAAGGACTCGGAGGAGTGCTCATGCAAGAAGGCAAAGTTGTAGCCTATGCATCCAGACAGCTCAGACCTCATGAGTTGAATTATGCCACACATGACTTGGAACTAGCAGCCGTAGTGCACGCTCTCAAGACCTGGAGACATTTCCTGATCGGAAATAGTTGTGATGTTTACACTGATCACAAGAGCCTGAAGTACATCTTCAAGCAGAAGGAGTTGAACCTCAGACAGAGGCGATGGCTAGAGTTGGTCAAGGACTATGACATGAGATTGCATTATCACCCATGCAAGGCAAATGTTGTAGCCGATGCGTTGAGCCGCAAGAGTTATGTGAACACACTCACAGCTGGAGGATTACCCCAGGAGTTAGTCGATGACCTCCGAGAGCTCAAATTGGAGATAGTTCCAAGAGGATTTGTTGCCACTCTGGAAATTCAGACTACTTTGACAGAAAAGATCTGCGAAGCACAGAAATCAGACAAGGAGATAGCTGAGATTAAGCAGAAAATGGAAGACGGGAAGGCTAAAGGTTTTCGTGAGGATGAACACGGAACTTTATGGTTTGAGGATCGCATCTATGTGCCCAATGATCCCGAACTCAGGAAGTTGGTACTTCAGGAGGCCCATGATTCCCCGTACTCGATACACCCCGGCAACACCAAGATATATCTAGATCTGAAAGAAAGTTTCTAGTGGACAGGATTGAAGAAAGACATTGCCGAGTTCGTAGCAATATGCGATGTTTGTCAGCGAGTAAAAGCCGAGCATCAGAAGCCAGCAGGTTTGCAACAACCTCTGCCAATACCCGAGTGGAAATGGGAAAAACTTGGTATGGACTTCATCACAGGATTACCTCGGACCCGTTCTGGCTATGATTCTGTTTGGGTTGTGGTCGATCGTTTGACCAAGGTAGCTCACTTCATTCCGGTGAAGACTACTTACACGAGTGCCAAGCTGGCCAAGATATATATGACGAGGATCGTATGTCCGCACGGAGTACCGAAGAGCATTGTGTCTGATAGAGGGACTCAGTTCACATCAAAATTTTGGCACCAATTGCATGAAACCTTGGGAACGAGATTGGAGTTCAGTAGAGCTTTTCACCCGCGGACAGATGGACAGAATGAGAGAGTCAATCAGATTCTGGAGGATATGTTGAGAGCTTGCGCACTAGACTATGGGTCTAGTTGGGATGACAATTTACCTCATGTCGAGTTCTCATACAACAACAGCTACGAGACCAGTTTGAAGATGGCCCCTTTCGAAGCTCTATACGGAAGGAGGTGCAGAACACCGTTGATGTGGTATGGAGTTGGAGACCGACAACTTTTTGGTCCCGACCTTATCCGAGATTCTGAAGAGAAGGTCAAGCTAATTCGTGACCGACTCAAGATAGCTCAGTCTAGGCAGAAGAGTTATGCTGACAGCAAACGCAAGGAAGTAACGTACGTAGTGGGAGACCGAGCATATTTTAGGGTGTCTCCACTTCGAGGAATCAAGAGATTCGGTGTGGAAGGAAAATTAGCACCTCGTTTCATTGTCCCCTACAAAATTCTTGAATGTAGAGGCGAAGTTGCATACAAACTGGAACTGCCGGAAGGATTTTCCGGAGTTCATGATGTCTTCCATGTTTCCCAGTTGAAGAAATGCCACGCTGAGATGGTCGATGTTCCGTTGAGAGATACAGTGCCCCTAGAGGCCATACAGCTTGATAGTGATCTGACGTATGAGGTGAAACCTGTCAGGATTCTTGAGACTGCCAACAGAGTTACCCACAGCAAGATCATCAAGTTCTGCAAGGTGTTGTGGAGCCACCACACCGAGGAAGAAGCCACCTAGGAACGAGAAGAGGATCTTTGTCGAGACCACCCGCACCTATTTTCTAGCCAACCCGAATCTCGAGGGCGAGATTCATCTTAAGGTGGGTAGGTTTGTAACATCCCAATTTTCCTAATTGGGAATGTTTTACATTGTAGCTAAGCATCTATGCATATTGCTTGAAAACAATTTAGCACGTGAATTCCTTCGTTTTTTTTATTTGCAATTCCATTTTTCCTCGCACGAGAAATGCCCGGAGAAATACTCTCTAGCACGCAAGAGAGAGAGAGGAGGAAAATGACTCTCCAAAGTGCGGGCAATTTTTTGAAATATTGGAGCCAAGAAATACAAAGTTCATTTGCAAAAATAATTGCAAAAAGAAATAAAGCAAATTGGGAATTTCTGAAAAAAAAATTAATGTTTTTATTTTTGCTTTGGAAAAATGTTATTCGGGTAGAGGATATTTTTCTCATTTTTTTGGTATATAATACCCTATATTAATATTTTGATTTACTTCCTCTTTTTTCGCTTTTGTTTTCTGTTTCGGAAAAGGTTTAATAATAGGAAAGTTTTTCTTTTTTGGAAGCCGCCGCCCGAGCGCATTATAGGCCATGGGCCGAATCCCACAGCCCCTGGGAATGAATCCCTTAAACTTAGCCCGACCGACCCCTTCCTCACCCGCCTCTCTCCCACTGCCGCTGGGCCCCACCAACCGATTCCTCCACCGCCGTCGAACATCTTCTTCTTCCTCCTTCCAAAAATGCTGCCCGAACCGAGCCCCCCCAGGACTCGGGATCCCCTGCCGATCCCTCTCTACTCCTTCCTTTCCTCTCCCCTCCTGGCCTATATAAGAGCCCCAGCCGCCGCAGCCCCGTTCCCACCCCTTCCTCGACGAACCGTCGCCGCCCCGATCCCCTGCAGCAGCCCGCCGGAGCAGCACGGCTGCAGCTCTCGGCCGCCCCCTAGAGTAGCACCCCGGCGCCCCTCTTCGCTCCACCCGACGCCCCCTTCGCCGGAGGACAACCGCCGCTGCCGCCCCCCGGAGCCCCCTCACCCTCGCCGGCGACGCCACCTCGACGGAGCTGACCCACTGCCGGTAGACTCCCTCCTCTTCTCTGTTATTTCTCTTTTCTTATTTTGTAGCCGTTAGATGTTAGATGTATGGTTTAGATTAGATCCTAGAATAACCCTTCGGTTTGGAGTAGAAAACCGGCGGTTTTTAATTCACTTATTCAGTTAGCCAGCAAGTTTTACTAGTCCTCGGCCGTTTTCTCCTAACCTTGCAACAAACACCCCCGCAGCCTATCACAACATGCCTTGTGTACCCCCTGTTAGTTACTAGTTAGCTTCAGTTTTTCTGTCTAAATTGCAAAAACAGAAAGTTTCTGTTTTGTTTTGGCCACAACTTTTGATCCCGAAGTCCAATGACATTGAGTCTTGTTCCAGTAGACTCCAATGTTTCTGTAGTTTTTAAAAACATATAATTTGGCTATGTTTGATATTTTCAAATATAAGTTAGATCAGATTTAGTTTAAACCTTGCTTTGCCTATTCCAGGAGTTTAAAAAATGATTTTGAGTTGATTCTTTTTGCTACTGCTTCCTAGTGATTAAATATTACTGTGGTAGAAGTTTCAAATTTTTTAAAGTATTGTTACTGGTGTTTTCAACAAAAACAAGTTTCTACCATAACGACGTGTGATGAATTCTTTTACTTAGGCTTTAGCAAATCCCTACTTATGATGTTATGCTTACTTGTGGCTTGATTGAAGTGCTTATGGTGTGTTTTGTGTTTGTATCGGTGGATCATCCGGAGTGCGAAGCGCGTTACTTAGAAGCACTTGAGCAAGACAACTATCATCAAGGCATGTCATTTTGATCATGTTATTTTACCTATGTTTTCGATGCATGGTAGATCACCTTTCTTTGCCCAATTTGCATGCTGCCTAGGTACTTGGAAACTTTAGTATAAGTTGTAGTATCATGTGGTAGGAACACAACAACCCCGATACTTGGCCCCGGGACGACATAATGCTATGCTTGAGTAGACGGGTTATCGGTTGAGTGTATATCACGAGTGATGCGAGGTTGATATAATAATCAAGACCGGCTAAGAAAAGATCTTCAAGACCTCGGACGCAATGCAACTCTGGGTGAAGGACGGTTGATCGGCTCCCTGGAGAACCGAGTGGATGCCCGGGATGCTGGAGAGGCCATGTCATCCTGCGGAAAGCTTCACCCAGGCTCGAAGAGACGGACGGAGACTTCAAGACTCAAGGCTTACCTGCACAGCCACAAGTCATTATGGGCTCTGGCTTGGTTGGACAACGCGGCGACTCTGGACAGGCGGTGCTAGCAAATGTAGAAGAACGGTAGGAATGGATGGGCACCGACAGGGATTCAGAGGGACCCGTTGAAAGACCATGTTTTGATCATCCGGTCTTCACACACCCTGAAGTGCGAGGACAAACCCGGAGGCGATCAAATCTTGTGGGGAACGTGTGCAAAACTCTGCAAAGTGCCCAACCTAATCGATTATCCGTGTCCACGGTCATGGACAACTTGAGCCGAAGGCATTGAATTTCCCCTGAACACTGGACACAACTTAATAATGATGTGGGTGTTAACAACTATTCGGGTACGAGAATTGGTTGGCGGAACCATCTCGTTAACAACAAACAAGGTAGTAAACTGGCTTTATGCAAAAACTTAGCCCCACCGGCCAAATATGCATGTAGAGATAGTTGATTATTATTTTACTCCTCTCTTTGATGACTTGCCGGGATATTCAATATGCTGACCTACACGGCTGCAACGTATCATGTTGCAGAGTACTTTTCCGACCAGGAGTGAGGCTACGATCGACGCTCAGCGACATGCCCTTGGAGTCGGATGGACTCGTCTACCTGATGTTTCCGCTAGTCTTCGTTAGATATCTCATGAGTTGGCCTTCAGCCACTTTATTGTAATCCTTTATTGTAATAAAGTACTCTTTATGAGATTTCGATTAATAAAGTTGTGTGATTGAACTCTTGAATATATACATTATGTACTGTGTGTGTACCAGCATGATCTTGGGATGGTAGGGAAACACCAGAGGCTTGACTCGTCTTGATTCGGGTCGCTACAGAAACGGCGGCGGGGCGAATCTGGAGCAGGGGTCTCGGTGCTCCTGGACTTATTCTACTCGCGAGGAGGAGTCCTGGCCAGACTCGGTCTCGGGAGGATGGGAGCTGCGGGAGTCCGGCTCGGGACAGGAGAAAATAGAAGTGAGGCTCGGCCTGGAGGCGCTCGGCACGTGGGTGCTGGCCTCGGTGCCTGGGGGCGCTGGGCACGTGCTCGGTCAAAGCCAGGAGGTGGCTCAGTCAAGCCAGGGGCACTGGCTCGGTGGAGCGTGGGGCAAGGCATCGTGGTGCTGGTGGTGCATGCACCTAGTGCTTGCTGGGCTGAGCCTTTGGCTCGGCCTGCCCAGCTAGTTTTTTTTAAACCACAAAAAAGGTATTAAAAATAATATATATATATATTTAAAGAAAAAAGACAAAGAAAAAATAGCGATAATATACGTATACAAAAATACATATGTATATTAAAAACAAACGCATATAGTAATATATATATACATATAGGTATATATATATTAAAATGCTAATATATACCTACATATACAGATATAAAATAAATCCCCTATTAAATAATAATGGAACCTAGTTCCACCTAATGCAAGCTTTTGAAAATAGTTTTAATGCAATAGGACGAACAACGATCTTTTAAAAACTCAACTAAAAATAATTTGAGATATTATAAAATTTGCAAAACCAAATCGGGCAACTTCAAATAACATTTTAAACATCTTGAACTTTTTATTTCACACGGGAGAAGTCATATTATCTCCACTCCAATAACTTTCTCGAAGTTGCCAACTGAATAAAATTTACAAAAGAGCAAATGATGCATTGAAAAATAAGAGATGCATATGAATGACCTATTAACATCCGAATTTAAGAAAATTGGGATGTTACAAACCTACCCCCCTTAAGATGAATCTCGCCCTCGAGATTCGGGTTGGCCAGCAAATAGGTGTGGGTGATCCTGCTTGAGATACTCCTCTCGTTCCCAAGTAGCCTCTTCTTCGGTATGATGATCCCACTGAACTTTTCATAACCTGATTGTCTTGGTGCGAGTAACTCTCTCTGCTGTCTCCAGAATCTTAACAAGCTTCTCCTCATACGTCAAGTCAGTCTTCAACCGAATTGCCTCAAGTGGCACTGTATCTCTCAAAGGAACATCTGCCATCTCGGCATGACACTTCTTTAGCTGGGATACGTGAAACACATTATGAACTCGTGATAAAGCTTCTGGCAATTCCAGCTGATAAGCTACTTCATCTCGATGCTCCAAGATCTTGTAAGGCCCCACAAAGCGTGGTGCTAACTTACCTTTGATCCCAAAACTCTTAATTCCACGAAGTGGTGAAACTCTAAGGTATGCACGGTCTCCTACCTCATATGTCTCCTATCTTTAGCCTATCACGAACCAACCTGACTTTCTCCTCAGCATCTATAATCAAGTCTGGTCCAAAGAACTGACACTCTCCAACCTCATCCCACATCAATGGCGTCCTGCACTTCCTGCCATACAGAAACTCAAATGGTGCCATCTGCAAACTAGCATGATAACTGTTATTATATGAGAACTCTGCATATGGTAAATTATCATCCCAACTGGACCCGTAGTCCAAAGCACAAGCTCTCAACATTCCTCCAATATCCGGTTCAGCCTCTCAGTCTGCCCATCTGTGTAGCGACCCGACTCAACGAGTCAAGCCTCTGGTGTTTCCGTACCATCCCAAGATCATGCTGGTACACACACAGTACATAATGTATATATTCAAGAGTGCAATCACACAGCTTTATTAATCGAAATCTCATAAGGAGTACTTTATTACAATAAAGGAGTACAATAAAGTGGCTGAAGGCCAACTCATGAGATTATCTAACGAAGACTAAGCGGAAGCATCAGGTAGACGAGTCCATCCGACTCCAAGGGCATGTCGCTGAGCGTAGAACCGTAGCCTCACTCCTGGTCAGAAAAGTACTCTGCAACATGATACGTTGCAGCCGTGTAGGTCAGCATATTGAATATGCTGGCAAATCATCAAGAGAGGGGGGGGGGGTAAAATAATAATAAACTATCTCTACATGCATATTTGGCCGGTGGAGCTAAGTTTTGCATAAAGCCAGTTTTCTCCTACAACAAAAGGGGTTGAAAACAAAAATATTACTACAATGTTTGTTGTTAATGAGATGGTTCCGCCAACCAGTTCTCGTACCCGAATAGTTGTTAACACCCACATCATTATTAAGTTGTGTTGAGAGTTCAGGGGAAATTCAATGCCTTCGGCTCAAGTTGTCCATGACCGTGGACACGGCTAATCGATTAGGTTGGGTACTCTACAGAGATTAGCACACGTTCCCCACAAGATTTGATCGCCTCCGGATTTGTCCTCGCACTTCAGGGTGTTTGAAGACCGGATGATCAAAACATGGTCTTTCAACGGGTCCCTCTGAATCCCTGTCGGTGCCCATCCATTCCTACCGTTCGTCTACATCTGCTAGCACCGCCTGTCCAGAGTCGCCGCGTTGTCCAACCAAGCCAGAGCCCATAATGACTTGTGGCTGTGCAGGTAAGCCTTGAGTCTTGAAGTCTCCGTCCGTCCCTTTGAGCCTGGGTGAAGCTTTCCGCAGGATGACATGGCCTCTCCAGCATCCCGGGCATCCACTGGGTTTTCCAGGGAGCCGATCAACCCTCCTTCACCCAGTGTTGCATTCCGTCCGAGGTCTTGAAAATCTTGTCTTAGTCCGGTCTTGGTTATTATATCAATCTCGCATCTCTCGTGGCATACACTCAACCGATAACCCGTCTACTTAAGCATAGCATATATATAACTTTGTCGTCCCGGGGCCAAGTATCGGGTTGTTGGTGTTCCTACCACATGATACTACACCTATGACTAAAGTTTCCAAGTACCTAGGCAGCATGCAAATAGGGCAAAGAAGGTGATCTACTATGCATTGAAAACATAGGTAAAATAACATGATCAAAGATGACTTGCCTTGATGATAGTTGTCCTGCTCGAGCGTCTCTAAGTAACACGCTTCGCACTCCGGATGATCTACCGATACAAACACAAAGCACACCATAAGCAATTCAATCATGCCACGAGTAAAAATAACATCACATGCAATGATTGGCAAACGACTACGCAAAAGAATTTTATCGCGCGTCGGTAGGACAGAAACTTGTTTCTGTTGAAAACACTAGTAAAAATACTTGGAAAATTCTGAAAATTCTACCACAGTAAGATTTTATCACTAGAAAACAGTAGCAAAAAAGAATCAACTTATCATTTTTCAAACTCCTGGAATAGGCAAAACAGTGTTTAAACTAAATCTGCTCTAACTTATATTTGAAAATTCCAAACACAGAACAATTATATATTTTAAAAACTACAGGAAATTTGTGAGCTACTGGAAAAAGAATCAATGTCATTGGACGTAGGGATAAAAAGTTGTGATCAATACAAGATTGAAAGTTTCTGTTTTCGAAATCTGGACAGAAATTACGAAACTGCTAGTGCTAATGAGAGGCACACGTGGCAAGCTTCTAATGGCTGAGATGGAGTGCATGAAATAGAGAGAGAGAGGTTGCTACCTGCTGCTGGAGGTGTTGCACCGGCAAGAAAGGAGATGGCCGGCGAGGAAGGAGGGAGTAGCTCCGGGCGGTGGGGCGTCGGGCGACGGCGGTGAGGTTCCTCCTCCGCGGGGAAGAGGCGGCGGTGGAGAGAGAGTTCGGGGAGGGCTCCTCCTCCGCGGCGAGGCCGAGGTGCAGCAGCTTTCGGGCTGCTGCCGCTGCTCGCGGCGGCGGCTAGGGCGGCGGTGGGGTGAGGCGCCGGCGGCGGCTTGTGGAGGCGGCGGTGGAGAGACGGCGGCTAGGGTTGGGGAGAGGTGACGGTGGGGGGGGGGTCATATAGGCTTAGGGGAGGGGAGTAGAAGGAAGGAGAGGGCGAACTTTGGGAAGGAGATCATGGGAGAGAAAATAGGAAAGAGAGGGAGAGGTGAACGTGGGGAGTAAAAGGAAAAGGAGGGAGAGAAAGAAGGAAGGAGGGAAATAAGGAAAGGGGAGGGAGGACTCACGTGGGGAGGGAGTGCATGCATGGAAATTGCATGCGTGCATGCATGGGGGCTTGGCTGAGCCCTTGTGGCTCGGCCTGGCAGTTCTATTTTTTTTAAACAAACTAACAGCAGCAAAAAAGAAAAGAAAGAAAACCAAAACAGTAAGAAATATATATATATATATTCCTAGCTAACAAAAAGTAGGAATGCACTAGAACTTAGGAGAAAACAAAATAACATATACAACTAATATATATATAATATATATATAGGAATCCTAGTTCCACCTAATGCAACTTTTAAATAAAAAAAAGTTTTATGCAATAGGTCACACAACTCAATCGAAAAACTCAACAAAAAAATACTTTGGAGTTTAGAAAATTTGCAAAACCAAAATGGTGACTTTAACTCACACGGGAGAAGTCATATTATCTCCACTCTGATAAATTGCCCGCAGTCACATAACGATAATTTTTTTTCAGAGGAACGCAATGATGCATAAAATATGGAATGCAAATGAATGATCTATTAACATCCGAATTTACGAAAATTGGGATGTTACAAACCTACCCACCTTAAGATGAATCTCGCCCTCGAGATTCGGGTTGGCTAGAGAATAGGTGCGGGTGGTCTCGACGAAGGTCCTCTTCTCGTTCCCAGGTGGCTTCTTCCTCGGTGTGGTGGCTCCACAACACCTTGCAGAACTTGATGATCTTGCTGCGGGTAACTCTGTTGACGGTCTCGAGAATCCGGACGGGTTTCTCCTCATACGTCAGATCGCTGTCAAGCTGTATGGCCTCTAGGGGCACTGTATCTCTCAACGGAACATCGGCCATCTCAGCGTGGCATTTCTTCAACTGGGAAACATGGAAGACATCATGAACTCCGGACAATCGTTCCGGCAGTTCCAGTTTGTATGCAACTTCGCCTCTACATTCAAGAATTTTGTAGGGGCCAATGAAACGTGGTGCTAGTTTTCCTTTCACACCGAATCTCTTGATTCCTCGAAGTGGAGACACCCGAAGATATGCTCGATCTCCCACTTCGTACATTACTTCTTTGCGTTTGCTGTCGGCATAACTCTTCTCCCTGGACTGAGCTATCTTGAGTCGATCATGAATAAGCTTGACCTTCTCTTCAGAATCTCGGATGAGGTCGGGACCAAAAAGTTGTCGGTCTCCAACTCCATCCCACATCAACGTTGTTCTGCACCTCCTTCCGTATAGAGCTTCGAAAGGGGCCATCTTCAGATTGGTCTGGTAGCTGTTGTTATATGAGAACTCGGCATACGGTAAATTGTCATCCCAACTAGACCCATAGTCTAGTGAGCAAGCTCTCAACATGTCTTCCAGAATCTGATTAACTCTCTCGGTCTGTCCATCTGTCTGCGGGTGAAATGCTGTGCTGAACTCCAATCTTGTTCCCAAGTGACTCCAGCAATGGGATAAGTGGTGGTGTAGTTCTCCCACCAAGCAGCTGCAGGGCCTTCAAGTTGATGCGCGGCAAAACGCACCTTCTCAGCTTCAGAACAACCAGCAGTGATAAGTTCACGCTCCATCTTGTGAAGCTAATCATCTGCCACAATGGGCTCAATGCTGCTGGAGAAAGTTGGAGGGTTCAACCTCAGAAAACGGGTAAGGTTGTCTGCCTGGGGTGGGGGACGGTTGTTGTTGTTCTGGTTCTGGATGATCAGCTGCATTAGGGTGTTTTGTTGCTGGATCAACTGGGTGAGTTCCGGCGGAAAGTTGGACTCAGGGGCGCGTCTTGGAGGCATCTGATGTTTGTAGAGGGGTGAGATTAGCATAGAACAATAGTCTAGAGGAATTACACTACCCATATGAATGCAACACACAAATATCACACCACACATTTTATTCAAACATCACAAAGGTTCACACGGGGATACAAAATTCGATGATCCTAAACATCGGCCTAACACGTAAAACGATAAAGTAAATTTGGTGGTCTAGTCTAAGTGTCCTCCTCAGAATAGCATGGTGTCGGGTCCTTCGGTGGAGCTTTCTTCATAGTCCTCGTCGTTGCTGATCACGGGGGCTATGTCTCCTTCGGGATGAAGGTTCTCGCCCATGTCCAGTTCCTCCTCCAGGTATGCAACT
Organism: Hordeum vulgare subsp. vulgare; assembly: GCF_904849725.1. NCBI lineage: Eukaryota > Viridiplantae > Streptophyta > Magnoliopsida > Poales > Poaceae > Hordeum > Hordeum vulgare. The sequence goes on from NC_058518.1 coordinate 206,745,554, forward strand.
CGAATCTTCAGCTTCTCGATCCGCTCCAGAAAGTCCTTCACTTCCAACTCATGCTCATAGTGGGCTTCCTGGGCTGCATCTTCAAGCTCAAGCTCGTGGAGTGACAGTTGCTTGATCTTCCTGGCGTCCTTGATCGCGTGATACTCTAGAGTTACGCTGTGCTTCTCCAAGGTCTGGGCATAAGATAAGAGAGCGTCATTGGTCTTGCTTGAGATGATGTCTCCGTCTTCATTTCTCCGGGATACAACGAATAGGTCTGGAGAAATAGGGCAGCCTTTGTATTTATCCTTGATACATCCGAGTGCACAATGGATCGCCATGTACCTTCCGAGAATCCAGTTGGGTGCGATGAACTTGAAATCCATCGGCTCAGTGCGCGGCTCGAATGTCCTTCCGGGAATATGCACCTCGGTCCTGTAGCGTGAATCCTCCGGGTAAGACGAAGTTGGCTTCCCTGTGATAGTCGGCAGAGCAATCCTCAAATCCTTGGTGATCTGCACCAGCTCTTTTCCGAACGGCATAGTGGTGTCGGGCTGGCAAAACTCCGTGAACTTAACAGGGACGAAGGTGGCCATCTAAACATTGGAAAATCGGAGAGAAGTCAGAAATGATCAGAAGAGGAAATAGAAGATATAAGAGAAAATAGTTTTCTTCCTAAGGCTTTTCCATTCCTAGAGGTTACGTCCTAAGGTCAGCGTGTGCTCTGAATACCATTTCTGTAGCGACCCGACTCAACGAGTCAAGCGTCTGGTGTTTCCGTACCATCCCAAGATCATGCTGGTACACACACAGTACATAATGTATATATTCAAGAGTGCAATCACACAACTTTATTAATCGAAATCTCATAAGGAGAACTTTATTACAATAAAGGAGTACAATAAAGTGGCTGAAGGCCAACTCATGAGATTATCTAACGAAGACTAAGCGGAGGCATCAGGTAGACGAGTCCATCCGACTCCAAGGGCATGTCGCTGAGCGTAGAACCGTAGCCTCACTCCTGGTCGGAAAAGTACTCTGCAACATGATACGTTGCAGCCGTGTAGGTCAGCATATTGAATATGCTGGCAAATCATCAAGAGAGGGGGGGGGGGGTAAAATAATAATCAACTATCTCTACATGCATATTTGGCCGGTGGAGCTAAGTTTTGCATAAAGCCAGTTTTCTCCTACAACAAAAGGGGTTGAAAACAAAAATATTACTACAATGTTTGTTGTTAATGAGATGGTTCCGCCAACCAGTTCTCGTACCCGAATAGTTGTTAACACCCACATCATTATTAAGTTGTGTCGAGAGTTCAGGGGAAATTCAATGCCTTCGTCTCAAGTTGTCCATGACCGTGGACACGGCTAATCGATTAGGTTGGGTACTCTGCAGAGTTTTGCACACGTTCCCCACAAGATTTGATCGCCTCCGGATTTGTCCTCGCACTTCAGGGTGTTTGAAGACCGGATGATCAAAACATGGTCTTTCAACGGGTCCCTCTGAATCCTTGTCGGTGCCCATCCATTCCTACCGTTCGTCTACATCTGCTAGCACCGCCTGTCCAGAGTCGCCGCGTTGTCCAACCAAGCCAGAGCCCATAATGACTTGTGGCTGTGCAGGTAAGCCTTGAGTCTTGAAGTCTCCGTCCGTCCCTTTGAGCCTGGGTGAAGCTTTCCGCAGGATGACATGGCCTCTCCAGCATCCCGGGCATCCACTGGGTTTTCCAGGGAGCCGATCAACCGTCCTTCACCCAGTGTTGCATTGCGTCCGAGGTATTGAAAATCTTGTCTTAGTCCGGTCTTGGTTATTATATCAATCTCGCATCTCTCGTGGCATACACTCAACCGATAACCCGTCTACTTAAGCATAGCATATATATAACTTTGTCGTCCCGAGGCCAAGTATCGGGGTGTTGGTGTTCCTACCACATGATACTACACCTATGACTAAAGTTTCCAAGTACCTAGGCAGCATGCAAATAGGGCAAAGAAGGTGATCTACTATGCATTGAAAACATAGGTAAAATAACATGATCAAAGATGACTTGCCTTGATGATAGTTGTCCTGCTCGAGCGTCTCTAAGTAACACGCTTCGCACTCCGGATGATCTACCGATACAAACACAAAGCACACCATAAGCAATTCAATCATGCCACGAGTAAAATAACATCACATACAATGATTGGCAAACGACTACGCAAAAGAATTTTATCGCGCGTCGGTAGGAAAGAAACTTGTTTCTGTTGAAAACACTAGTAAAAATACTTGGAAAATTCTGACAATTCTACCACAGTAAGATTTTGTCACTAGAAAACAGTAGCAAAAAGAATCAACTCAATATCATTTTTCAAACACCTGGAATTGGCAAAACCGTGTTTAAACTAAATCTGCTCTAACTTATATTTGAAAATTCCAAAGACAGAACAATTATATATTTTTAGAAACTACAGGAAATTTTTGAGCTACTGGAAAAAGAATCAATGTCATTGGACGTAGGGATAAAACGTTGTGATCAAAACAAGATTGAAAGTTTCTGTTTTCGAAATCTGGACAGAAATTACGAAACTGCTAGTGCTAATGAGAGGCACACGTGGCAAGCTTCTAATGGCTGAGATGGAGTGCATGAAATAGAGAGAGAGAGGTTGCTACCTGCTGCTGGAGGTGTTGCACCGGCAACAAAGGAGATGGCCGGCGAGGAAGGAGGGAGTAGCTCCGGGCGGTGGGGCGTCGGGCGACGGCGGTGAGGTTCCTCCTCCGCGGGGAAGAGGCGGCGGTGGAGAGAGAGTTCGGGGAGGGCTCCTCCTCCGCGGCGAGGCCGAGGTGCAGCAGCTTTCGGGCTGCTGCCGCTGCTCGCGGCGGCGGCTAGGGCGGCGGTGGGGTGAGGCGCCGGCGGCGGCTTGTGGAGGTGGCGGTGGAGAGACGGCGGCTAGGGTTGGGGAGAGGTGACGGTGGGGGGGGGTCATATAGGCTTAGGGGAGGGGAGTAGAAGGAAGGAGAGGGCGAACTTTGGGAAGGAGATCATGGGAGAGAAAATAGGAAAGAGAGGGAGAGGTGAACGTGGGGAGTAAAAGGAAAAGGAGGGAGAGAAAGAAGGAAGGAGGGAAATAAGGAAAGGGGAGGGAGGACTCACGTGGGGAGGGAGTGCATGCATGGAAATTGCATGCGTGCATGCATGGGGGCTTGGCTGAGCCCTTGTGGCTCGGCCTGGCAGTTCTATTTTTTTTAAACAAACTAACAGCAGCAAAAAAGAAAAGAAAGAAAACCAAAACAGTAAGAAATATATATATATATATTCCTAGCTAACAAAAAGTAGGAATGCACTAGAACTTAGGAGAAAACAAAATAACATATACAACTAATATATATATAATATATATATAGGAATCCTAGTTCCACCTAATGCAACTTTTAAATAAAAAAAAGTTTTATGCAATAGGTCACACAACTCAATCGAAAAACTCAACAAAAAAATACTTCGGAGTTTAGAAAATTTGCAAAACCAAAATGGTGACTTTAACTCACAGGGGAGAAGTCATATTATCTCCACTCTGATAAATTGCCCGCAGTCACATAACGATAATTTTTTTTCAGAGGAACGCAATGATGCATAAAATATGGAATGCAAATGAATGATCTATTAACATCCGAATTTACGAAAATTGGGATGTTACAAACCTACCCACCTTAAGATGAATCTCGCCCTCGAGATTCGGGTTGGCTAGAGAATAGGTGCGGGTGGTCTCGACGAAGGTCCTCTTCTCGTTCCCAGGTGGCTTCTTCCTCGGTGTGGTGGCTCCACAACACCTTGCAGAACTTGATGATCTTGCTGCGGGTAACTCTGTTGGCGGTCTCGAGAATCCGGACGGGTTTCTCCTCATACGTCAGATCGCTGTCAAGCTGTATGGCCTCTAGGGGCACTGTATCTCTCAACGGAACATCGGCCATCTCAGCGTGGCATTTCTTCAACTGGGAAACATGGAAGACATCATGAACTCCGGACAATCGTTCCGGCAGTTCCAGTTTGTATGCAACTTCGCCTCTACATTCAAGAATTTTGTAGGGGCCAATGAAACGTGGTGCTAGTTTTCCTTTCACACCGAATCTCTTGATTCCTCGAAGTGGAGACACCCGAAGATATGCTCGATCTCCCACTTCGTACATTACTTCTTTGCGTTTGCTGTCGGCATAACTCTTCTCCCTGGACTGAGCTATCTTGAGTCGATCATGAATAAGCTTGACCTTCTCTTCAGAATCTCGGATGAGGTCGGGACCAAAAAGTTGTCGGTCTCCAACTCCATCCCACATCAACGTTGTTCTGCACCTCCTTCCGTATAGAGCTTCGAAAGGGGCCATCTTCAGATTGGTCTGGTAGCTGTTGTTATATGAGAACTCGGCATACGGTAAATTGTCATCCCAACTAGACCCATAGTCTAGTGAGCAAGCTCTCAACATGTCTTCCAGAATCTGATTAACTCTCTCGGTCTGTCCATCTGTCTGCGGGTGAAATGCTGTGCTGAACTCCAATCTTGTTCCCAAGTGACTCCAGCAATGGGATAAGTGGTGGTGTAGTTCTCCCACCAAGCAGCTGCAGGGCCTTCAAGTTGATGCGCGGCAAAACGCACCTTCTCAGCTTCAGAACAACCAGCAGTGATAAGTTCACGCTCCATCTTGTGAAGCTAATCATCTGCCACAATGGGCTCAATGCTGCTGGAGAAAGTTGGAGGGTTCAACCTCAGAAAACGGGTAAGGTTGTCTGCCTGGGGTGGGGGACGGTTGTTGTTGTTCTGGTTCTGGATGATCAGCTGCATTAGGGTGTTTTGTTGCTGGATCAACTGGGTGAGTTCCGGCGGAAAGTTGGACTCAGGGGCGCGTCTTGGAGGCATCTGATGTTTGTAGAGGGGTGAGATTAGCATAGAACAATAGTCTAGAGGAATTACACTACCCATATGAATGCAACACACAAATATCACACCACACATTTTATTCAAACATCACAAAGGTTCACACGGGGATACAAAATTCGATGATCCTAAACATCGGCCTAACACGTAAAACGATAAAGTAAATTTGGTGGTCTAGTCTAAGTGTCCTCCTCAGAATAGCATGGTGTCGGGTCCTTCGGTGGAGCTTTCTTCATAGTCCTCGTCGTTGCTGATCACGGGGGCTATGTCTCCTTCGGGATGAAGGTTCTCGCCCATGTCCAGTTCCTCCTCCAGGTATGCAACTCGAATCTTCAGCTTCTCGATCCGCTCCAGAAAGTCCTTCACTTCCAACTCATGCTCATAGTGGGCTTCCTGGGCTGCATCTTCAAGCTCAAGCTCGTGGAGTGACAGTTGCTTGATCTTCCTGGCGTCCTTGATCGCGTGATACTCTAGAGTTACGCTGTGCTTCTCCAAGGTCTGGGCATAAGATAAGAGAGCGTCATTGGTCTTGCTTGAGATGATGTCTCCGTCTTCATTTCTCCGGGATACAACGAATAGGTCTGGAGAAATAGGGCAGCCTTTGTATTTATCCTTGATACATCCGAGTGCACAATGGATCGCCATGTACCTTCCGAGAATCCAGTTGGGTGCGATGAACTTGAAATCCATCGGCTCAGTGCGCGGCTCGAATGTCCTTCCGGGAATATGCACCTCGGTCCTGTAGCGTGAATCCTCCGGGTAAGACGAAGTTGGCTTCCCTGTGATAGTCGGCAGAGCAATCCTCAAATCCTTGGTGATCTGCACCAGCTCTTTTCCGAACGGCATAGTGGTGTCGGGCTGGCAAAACTCCGTGAACTTAACAGGGACGAAGGTGGCCATCTAAACATTGGAAAATCGGAGAGAAGTCAGAAATGATCAGAAGAGGAAATAGAAGATATAAGAGAAAATAGTTTTCTTCCTAAGGCTTTTCCATTCCTAGAGGTTACGTCCTAAGGTCAGCGTGTGCTCTGAATACCATTTCTGTAGCGACCCGACTCAACGAGTCAAGCGTCTGGTGTTTCCGTACCATCCCAAGATCATGCTGGTACACACACAGTACATAATGTATATATTCAAGAGTGCAATCACACAACTTTATTAATCGAAATCTCATAAGGAGAACTTTATTACAATAAAGGAGTACAATAAAGTGGCTGAAGGCCAACTCATGAGATTATCTAACGAAGACTAAGCGGAGGCATCAGGTAGACGAGTCCATCCGACTCCAAGGGCATGTCGCTGAGCGTAGAACCGTAGCCTCACTCCTGGTCGGAAAAGTACTCTGCAACATGATACGTTGCAGCCGTGTAGGTCAGCATATTGAATATGCTGGCAAATCATCAAGAGAGGGGGGGGGGTAAAATAATAATCAACTATCTCTACATGCATATTTGGCCGGTGGAGCTAAGTTTTGCATAAAGCCAGTTTTCTCCTACAACAAAAGGGGTTGAAAACAAAAATATTACTACAATGTTTGTTGTTAATGAGATGGTTCCGCCAACTAGTTCTCGTACCCGAATAGTTGTTAACACCCACATCATTATTAAGTTGTGTCGAGAGTTCAGGGGAAATTCAATGCCTTCGTCTCAAGTTGTCCATGACCGTGGACACGGCTAATCGATTAGGTTGGGTACTCTGCAGAGTTTTGCACACGTTCCCCACAAGATTTGATCGCCTCCGGATTTGTCCTCGCACTTCAGGGTGTTTGAAGACCGGATGATCAAAACATGGTCTTTCAACGGGTCCCTCTGAATCCTTGTCGGTGCCCATCCATTCCTACCGTTCGTCTACATCTGCTAGCACCGCCTGTCCAGAGTTGCCGCGTTGTCCAACCAAGCCAGAGCCCATAATGACTTGTGGCTGTGCAGGTAAGCCTTGAGTCTTGAAGTCTCCGTCCGTCCCTTTGAGCCTGGGTGAAGCTTTCCGCAGGATGACATGGCCTCTCCAGCATCCCGGGCATCCACTGGGTTTTCCAGGGAGCCGATCAACCGTCCTTCACCCAGTGTTGCATTGCGTCCGAGGTATTGAAAATCTTGTCTTAGTCCGGTCTTGGTTATTATATCAATCTCGCATCTCTCGTGGCATACACTCAACCGATAACCCGTCTACTTAAGCATAGCATATATATAACTTTGTCGTCCCGAGGCCAAGTATCGGGGTGTTGGTGTTCCTACCACATGATACTACACCTATGACTAAAGTTTCCAAGTACCTAGGCAGCATGCAAATAGGGCAAAGAAGGTGATCTACTATGCATTGAAAACATAGGTAAAATAACATGATCAAAGATGACTTGCCTTGATGATAGTTGTCCTGCTCGAGCGTCTCTAAGTAACACGCTTCGCACTCCGGATGATCTACCGATACAAACACAAAGCACACCATAAGCAATTCAATCATGCCACGAGTAAAATAACATCACATACAATGATTGGCAAACGACTACGCAAAAGAATTTTATCGCGCGTCGGTAGGAAAGAAACTTGTTTCTGTTGAAAACACTAGTAAAAATACTTGGAAAATTGTGACAATTCTACCACAGTAAGATTTTGTCACTAGAAAACAGTAGCAAAAAGAATCAACTCAATATCATTTTTCAAACACCTGGAATTGGCAAAACCGTGTTTAAACTAAATCTGCTCTAACTTATATTTGAAAATTCCAAAGACAGAACAATTATATATTTTTAGAAACTACAGGAAATTTGTGAGCTACTGGAAAAAGAATCAATGTCATTGGACGTAGGGATAAAAAGTTGTGATCAAAACAAGATTGAAAGTTTCTGTTTTCGAAATCTGGACAGAAATTACGAAACTGCTAGTGCTAATGAGAGGCACACGTGGCAAGCTTCTAATGGCTGAGATGGAGTGCATGAAATAGAGAGAGAGAGGTTGCTACCTGCTGCTGGAGGTGTTGCACCGGCAAGAAAGGAGATGGCCGGCGAGGAAGGAGGGAGTAGCTCCGGGCGGTGGGGCGTCGGGCGACGGCGGTGAGGTTCCTCCTCCGCGGGGAAGAGGCGGCGGTGGAGAGAGAGTTCGGGGAGGGCTCCTCCTCCGCGGCGAGGCCGAGGTGCAGCAGCTTTCGGGCTGCTGCCGCTGCTCGCGGCGGCGGCTAGGGCGGCGGTGGGGTGAGGCGCCGGCGGCGGCTTGTGGAGGCGGCGGTGGAGAGACGGCGGCTAGGGTTGGGGAGAGGTGAGGGTGGGGGGGGGGTTATATAGGCTTAGGGGAGGGGAGTAGAAGGAAGGAGAGGGAGAACTTTGGGGAGGAGATCATGGGAGAGAAAATAGGAAAGAGAGGGAGAGGTGAACGTGGGGAGTAAAAGGAAAAGGAGGGAGAGAAAGAAGGAAGGAGAGAAATAAGGAAAGGGGAGGGAGGACTCACGTGGGGAGGGAGTGCATGCATGGAAATTGCATGTGTGCATGCATGGGGGCTGGGCTGAGCCCTTGTGGCTCGGCCTGGCAGTTCTATTTTTTTTTTAAAACAAACTAACAGCAGCAAAAAAGAAAAGAAAGAAAACCAAAACAGTAAAAATATATATATATATTCCTAGCTAACAAAAAGTAGGAACTAATATACATATATGCACTAGAACTTAGGAGAAAACAAAATAACATATACAACTAATATATATATAATATATATATAGGAATCCTAGTTCCACCTAATGCAACTTTTAAACAAAAAAAAAGTTTTATGCAATAGGTCACACAACTCAATCGAAAAACTCAACAAAAAAAATACTTCGGAGTTTAGAAAATTTGCAAAACCAAAATGGTGACTTTAACTCACAGGGGAGAAGTCATATTATCTCCACTCTGATAAATTGCCCGCAGTCACATAACGATAATTTTTTTTCAGAGGAACGCAATGATGCATAAAATATGGAATGCAAATGAATGATCTATTAACATCCGAATTTACGAAAATTGGGATGTTACAATCTGTCTGTGGATGGAATGCTGTACTGAACTCAAGTCTAGTACCCAATGATTCATGCAACTGACGCCAAAATTTAGAAGTGAACTGAGTACCTCTATCAGACACTACCTTCTTTGGAACTCCATGCAGACAGACAATTCTGGACATATGAATCTTAGCTAGCTTAGCACTGGTATATGTAGTCTTTACCGGGATGAAGTGAGCGACTTTAGTCAAACGATCAACAACTACCCAAATAGAATCATAACCTGATCGAGTCCTGGGTAATCCAGTGATGAAATCCATTCCAATCTGATCCCACTTCCAATCAGGTATAGGCAAGGGTTGTAACAAACCTGCTGGTTTCTGATGTTCTGCTTTAACTCTCTGGCACACATCACATACTGCAATATACTCAGCAATTTCCCTCTTCAGGCTAGGCCACCAAAATCTCTCCCTCAAATACAAATACATCTTAGTATTACCTGGGTGGATAGAATAAGGTGAATCATGTGCCTCCTGAAGAATCAACTTCCTTATATCTGCATCCTGAGGTACACAAATACGCTTCTAAAACCATATGGCTCCATGTTCATCCTCATGGAAATCTTTTGCCTTCCCTTTTTGCATATTCTCCTTTATCTCAGCAATATACTTATCATCCTTTTGAGCTTCTCTAATTCTGTCAAGCAAAGTAGGCCTTACCTCAAGTGTACCAAATAGCCTCTAGGGACCATATCCAATCTCAGATTTCTGAACTGCTCACATAACTCCGGTGGCATATCCTCAATATCAATTGCATTAGCATGGCTCCTACGACTCAATGCATCAGCAACAACATTAGCCTTACAAGGATGATACTGCACATTAAAATCATAATCCTTAATAAGCTCCAACCATCTCCTCTGTCTGAGGTTCAACTCCCTTTGAGTAAAAATGTACTTCAAGCTCTTATGATCAGTAAATATATCACAATGATTACCAACGAGATAGTGCCTCCAAGTTTTCAATGCTTGCACAACTGAGGCTAACTCCAAATCATGTGTAGGATAATTAAGCTCATGATTCTTAAGCTGACGTGAAGCATAAGAAACAACTTTACCTTCCTGCATCAAAACACTCCCAAGTCCCTGACGAGAAGCTTCGCAATATACCTGGAAGTCTTTATGTATATCTGGCAAAGTTAAAACTGGTGCTGTGACTAAACGCTGCTTCAACTCCTGAAAGCTAGCTTCACAATCATCACTCCAAACGAACTTATTCCCCTTCTTCAACAATTCAGTCATAGGCTTTGCAATCTTTGAGAAATTCTCAATAAACCTCCTGTAATAACCTGCTAAGCCCAAAAAGCTGCGAATCTCACCAACTGACGTGGGTGTCTCCCACTCTGTAACAGCGGCAACCTTGGATGGATCAACTGCAACTCCATTACCTGATATAACATGGCCAAGGAATGCTACCTGATCCAGCAAAAACTCACATTTACTGAACTTGGCATACAACTCGTGCTCCCTCAATTTCTCTAACACCAAACGCAGATGCACTTCATGCTCTTGCTTATTCTTGGAGAACACCAATATATCATCAATGAAAACAACCACAAATTTATCCAAGAACTCCATAAACACCTTGTTCATCGTATTCATGAAGTATGCAGGGGCATTAGTCAATCCAAATGACATAAGAGTATACTCATATAGCCCAAACCTCGTAGTGAAAGCAGTCTTTGGAATATCTTGCTCACGAATTTTAATTGGTGATAACCAGAACGAAGATCAATCTTAGAAAACACAGTAGCTCCCTCCAACTGGTCAAACAGATCATTTATCATAGGCAAAGGATACTTATTCTTAATGGTTACCTCATTCAGAGAACGATAATCAACACACATCCTCAAGGTTCCATCCTTCTTCTCAACAAACAAAACAGGGGCTCCCCAAGGTGATGAACTTGGGCGAATAAATCCTTGCGCCTGTAACTCCCTCAACTGCTTCTTCAATTCCTCCAACTCTTGAGGAGGCATTCTGTATGGTCTCTTTGCAATAGGTCCAGGACCAGGAATCAAATCAATGAGAAACTCAATATCTCTATCTGGTGGCATACCTGGCAACTCCTCCGGGAACACATCTGGATAATCCTTCACAACTGGCACCTGTTCCAGGCTACCCCCCTTAAGAGAGTTCACCTGCATCCTCTTATGCTGGTACTTACACACATATTTGATTCTCTTCCCTCCTGGTGCACTGAGAGAGATAGATCGACTAGCACAATCGATAACTCCTTCATATAATTGTAACCAGTCCATACCCAAAATAATATCCAGACCTTGTGACTTCAATATGGTCAAATCTGTAGGGAACTCATGCTTCCCAATAGACAAGTTTAACTGATGACAACCAACACCTGCTATCATCTCAGCTCCTGGGGAACTCACTCTAGTAGGCATACTAAGGGTTTTGGTTGGCAATCCATGTTTATCAACGAATACCCTCGAAATAAATGAATGCGATGCACCAGTATCAAAAAGAACAAGAGCGGGTACTGAATAGATCGAAAACTTACCAATCACTGCCTCTGGCTCATTATAGACCTCCTCCACATTAACATGATTGACATGACCCTTTTTAAAGGGGTTTGGCTTGATGACTCCAGAATTCCCATTACCATTATTGCTCTTTGGGCATGCATTGGAGTAGTGGCCCATCTTTCTGCACTTGAAGCACTGGACCTAATTAAGGTCTCTCTGCACTGGCACATTTTGGCGGTTCTGGTTATTATTGCCTCCATTACCATTACCATTATTGTTGCCATTGTTGCCCTTTTGTCCATTATGATGATGGTGGCCATTATGATTGTGGCCATTACCTCCATGATGATGATGCCAATTACCTCCATGGTGATGATATGAAGTGCGTGGTTTCTCCTGTGGTCCTGAATTAAACTTGTTGTTGCTATACTTCCTCTTGCGGTTCTGTATTGCCTCATGCTTTCCCTCAAGCACAATAGCCTTATCAACAAGCTCCTGATAATTTCCAAAAGTGGCCACAGTCAACTGAACTCCCAAATCATCATTTAGGCCCTCCAAGAACTTCTCTTGTCTAGCTGCATCACTATTAGCATCATTAGGAGCATATCGTGCAAGTTTGTTGAACTCCTCCACATACTCATTAACTGGGCGACCTCCCTGACGCAAGCTGCGAAACTCCTTCTTCTTTAGACTCATGGCGCCAGCAGAGACATGTGCGGCGCGGAAAGCTGCCTCAAACTGTGCCCATGTGATAGTATCAATGGGATAGGTGACCAAGTAGTTGTCCCACCAAGCTGCGGCAGGACCCTCCAATAGATGTGAGGCAAACCTCACCCTCTCTGCATCTGTGCATCCAACGGTCTGCAGGTTCCTACCAATAGAACGAAGCCAATCATTCCCCATAATAGGTTCAGGGCTGCTGGAGAACCTCTGAGGATTCAACCTCAAGAACCTAGTAAGCATATCCACAGGTGGCGGAGGCGGTGGGTTGTTGTTGTTATTGTTGGCCAAACTCTGGGCAAGCAACTGGATCAACTGGCCTTGTCCCTCAAGTATCTGCCGCAAATATTGTGGTGCATCATTTCCATTGCCGTCATTGTTGCCTGCTCCTGCATTCCCGTCCCTAGGCTCACGTCTCGGCCGCATCTGGTGGGCAAGAATAGATAAGAAAATAGATAGAATAGGTCTAAAGGAATATAGATATTCTACCCATATGCATATTATGATCAAGGTAATATATATGAGGCAACAAAACAACATAGCTATAAGACAAACAAGCATAACAATAATCAAGCATGTCTATATATATAGTCGAATAATTCCAACAAGATCCTAATTTAACAACAAGCAAAATAACAATCAAGCAAGCAACCTAGTATCGTCATGCCACAAAGCGGGCATAAACAGATACGCTAACACGTTAATAGTGCAAATAAAACAAGATAAGTGGTGGTCTCAGCACTAGTTCCTACCTAAGCTGGTCAAGATACTAGAGTGGTTGTCTAATGAAAGAGTAAGATGTAGACAAAGTTAATAGAATAAAATTTCACTCCTACAGTCAACGCATTGCTCTGATACCATCTGTAATGACCAAACCTCGAAGGATTTGAGTCTCTGTGCTTTACTGTGCTAGTCCCTGGATCGACTCGCTAGCACACACAATACAGATGAAAACCAAATATAGCAAGTGCATCATTTATAATAACGTATGATCCAGAATTTATAAAATATAACAATCTGCTTAGCACTTAGCTAGCTTTATTCTAATAAACAGCGGAAAAGTAAAAGAATAATAACGATGAGTCCCATTATAGCCCACTGGCGATGTTGAGTGAAGACTCGCGACCCTAACGGTACCTTACTCCTCGTCCGAATATCCTGCAACATGATACTTTGCAGCCATATAGGTCAATACTTTGAATGTATTGGCAAGTTACACAAGAAAATATAATATAACAAACCTACATGTAGATGCATAGTATAACAAGAGAAAGGCTGATGGTTATTTTGCAGAAAGCTGATTTTATCCTCATAACTACCTAATAGTCAAGTTTTAATTTGTTTGTTACAATAATTCACATATGGTTGAATTGGCATCTCCAACTCCAACCTATTACCATTATTAAGTTTTCCACCAAGTTTTATTAAGTGTGTCATCTGTCAAGATCATCCAACAACTGTAATGGCCTAGCTGCTCAAAATTGTCCATAACCGGGGACACGGCTAATCATGATTAGTTTATACACTCTGCAGAGGTTAGTACGCTGTACCCACTGGACCCAACCCGAAGATTGAGACGAAGTCTTTCAGAAGCAGTCACCTAGTCCCACAGGAGGCCCATCCCACCTATCATAGCTACAATAGCTGGCACATCCGGGTAAGGTTTCCACGACTGATCAACTAAGCCAGAGCCCATAATAGCCAGTGGTCGCACAAGGAAGCTACTAGTCACTAAGTCTGTTTGATCTTTTTGAACCTGGGCGGCATCCACTTACATTCAGAGGGTAGAAACCATGATGTTCTTGAAACTACCCAACAATACCATATCCGCCCAGAGGTGTATTATATCCTGAATTACTACTCAATTTATTTTTTAGTAATCCTCACATAATCTCAATGAATACATGAACCAATCCCCGTCTACATAGCATAGCAAAACTACAAATACCACGATCTTCAATGACGAGGGATATAGCTCAATACCATAGCAATGATAATATTCCTATACATGCATAATTTTCATAGGGTGATATAATACTACATGCATAGAAAAATAATAGGTAAAGGATGATGAACATGTAACTTGCATTGATTCTGATTCAGAAGGTCACACTCCTGACAATAGTTTGCGTCGCACTCCGCACAATCTACATGTTGGAAACAATCACAGCAATCAATCACCACAATCACATAACACCAAATAAAACCATCGGCAATAAAACAACTTGTTTAAAACCAAAGCATAAATAGCATGGAAGCAGGTATAAAATCATCTACATGCTGATACGATGACAATGCAAAAAAGAATCAACTAAACCGGGTGAACGGTTTGCAAAATATGGACTCCGGTAGGTTTAAAATAATCTGTTTTAACAAACAAATTAATTTTCGTAAAACTGAAAACTACTGGTTCTAACATGTTCTACTCATCAATACGAGATCACAGGAAAAAGAATTTCCTGAATCGGAGTTACGAGTAAAAAGATAAACGCGTTTCAAAATTATACCAAGAATCTGACAGAGCTAAAAACAGATTAAAAACAGATTGAATTTCGTCCTGAAGCTGTTCATCAGGACTTGATGAATCGCTCGTGCGTGCGTTCTCACCACGAACAGCGGGGAAAAACGGAACCGTCTCGGTGTGGCTCCTCCGATGGTGCTCCGGTGGCGGTCGAACGGACTCCGGTGACGGCGGCTCCGCGAACTCCGAGAACACGGACGAACTCGGACGTGCGCGGCGTTGCTCCGCGGTGCTCGAGGCTACTGCGTGTGCAAGGCGGTGGCGCTGTGCGTGCGAGACGGCGGCGGGGCAAATCTGGAGCAGGGGTCTCGGTGCTCCTGGACTTATTCTACTCGCGAGGAGGAGTCTTGGCCAGACTCGGTCTCGGGAGGATGGGAGCTGCGGGAGTCCGGCTCGGGACAGGAGAAAATAGAAGTGAGGCTCGGCCTGGAGGCGCTGGGCATGTGAGTGCTGGCCTCGGTGCCTGGGGGCGCTGGGCACGTGCTCGGTCAAAGCCAGGAGCTGGCTCGGTCAAGCCAGGGGCACTGGCTCGGTGGAGCCTGGGGCAAGGCATCGTGGTGCTGGTGGTGCATGCACGTAGTGCTGGCTGGGCTGAGCCTTTGGCTCAGCCTGGCCAGTTAGTTTTTTTTTAAACCACAAAAAAGGTATTAAAAATAATATATATATATTTAAAGAAAAACAAACAGCGAAAAAAATAGCGATAATATACGTATACAAAAATACATATGTATATTAAAAACAAACACATATAGTAATATATATATATATATACATATAGGTATATATATATTAAAATGCTAATATATACATACATATATAGATATAAAATAAATCCCCTATTAAATAATAAAGGAACCTAATTCCACCTAATGCAAGCTTTTGAAAATAGTTTTAATGCAATAGGACGAACAACGATCTTTTAAGAACTCAACTAAAAATAATTTGAGAGATTATAAAATTTGCAAAACCAAATCGGGCAACTTCAAATAACATTTTAAACATCTTGAACTTTTTATTTCACACGGGAGAAGTCATATTATCTCCACTCCAATAACTTTCTTGAAGTTGCCAACTCAATGAAATTTACAAAAGAGCAAATGATGCATTGAAAAATATGAGATGCATATGAATGACCTATTAACATCCGAATTTAAGAAAATTGGGATGTTACATGTTGTTGTTGTTGTTGTTCCTGTTGTCATCGTTATCGTCGTTGTCAATGTCGCCTTCGTTGTTGTTATTGTTGTTGTTGTTGTTGTTGTTGTTGTTGTTTTTGTTGTCGTTGTTGTCGTGGTGTTGGTCGCTGTGGTTGTTGTTGTTGTTGTTGTTATTGTTGTTGTGGTCGTCGTCATCGTCATCGTCGTCGTTTTTGTTGTTGTTGTTGTTGTTGTTGTTGTTGTTGTTATAGTTGTTGTTGTGGTGGTGGTTGTTGTTGTGGTGGTGGTGGTTGTTGTTGTTGTTTTTCGTTGTTGTTGTTATTGTTGTTGTCATCATTGTTATTTTTGTTG